>NC_133929.1:14720481-14886174 GCF_964199755.1 Larus michahellis | reverse complement strand
GTATGGTTCCAAATATGCATAAACCTTTGTATCGACTCCCATGCCAAAACCGGGATTCAAATTTACAATTGACTGAGGCAAGATTATACATACACTAAGTAAGAATACAAACTTCTCCCACACCATCTTTCCCTAGTAAAGTACAAGAACAAGCATAATAAAAATCAGACAAGCAATGCAAGGAATAACCCACTTAACAATCAAAAATATAAGTCCCACGATGGTTGTTTATAACCTGTAAAACATATACAAAGCGGAAAATAATTAAAAAGGTGGGGCGATCCACCTAGTGTGGATTCGATGGTTCTTCCCATGAGCATCAGTGGCTGCCAACACATATATGTTGACAAGAGTCTTCAGGGTTTATATCCTTTTAAAAATAAAAAACAATCATAATACAGTGATGAAAGGGTTAAGAAGGCAAGAGTTCAGTCATTCTGTGGAGTGTCTCCAAGAAGTCCACAAAAAAGGAGCAAACAGATTGATACAACAGGAGACAAAGTTGGGGTGGTTTTGTGTTTTGTTTTTTTTCCTCATTCCCCACACACACACACCCTTTTTTTTTTTTTTTTTTTTTTCCTTTCTAGCCTGCTGTTAGATTACTGCTATCTCACTATATTTCCTGAGGGGTAATTTCTTTTGTTTTTTCCATGCTCAAATAAGCTTCTCGATTCCTTCAGCCAACAACAGATTCCTAACCCAGACATTCATCAGGTGGGGTTCAAATGGAGGGGCAAGTTTTTTGCATGAGGGAGAAGATTCCATGTCTGGGGGGTCAGAGGGTGAATCTTGTATTTGGAGCACTTTGGGGGCTCAGGTTCCCTCCTCTATCTACACTTCCTCACTGCTTCTCGCTGTGCAACCCTCACAGGGGAGAGGGCTCCATCCAGCACAGGTTTCAAGACCTTAAAGGGTCGTTGTAGAATGATCAGTTGTTGCTGTATGATTCTTTCAGCTATGTTAGGCACTGCAGCTGTCAAGGGGCCTGTGTTGGTGTTCAGACACCGGTAATCAATTGTCAATTGCCACTTCCCATTGGGCTTACGTATTGGCCACACCAGGGAATTATAGGGTGAGTGTGTGGGGATAATTACCCCTTGCTCCCATAGTTCAGCTATCACTGGGGTGATCCCTTCCCATGCTCCCAGGGGCAGGGCATAGGGTTCTACATTAACAGTTTTGGAGAGGGGAAATGCAGGCGCTTGCTGTAAGAGTCTCATAGAGATGGTAGGGAGCCCAAATTTCCATTCCCTTACTTTTGAATCCACCCAGGCTCATCCCTTTAAAAGATCGAGTGCCAGGATATCAGTGGGGAAAGTTCCCAAAATCATGAGAGCCTCTATTGCAGTTTCATTTCCAGGTAACCAGCACTTAACCTGGGCCGTTGGCCGTGGCTTAGAGTTTCCAAAAACATCTGTAACCCAAATCTGTTTATCAGCAGCTATGCCATTGCACTCGGCAACATCTGCTCAGAGTGCTGAGACCTGAGCACCAGTGTCCACTAAAAATGTAACTGGGGTTTTAAAAGGGCCAAGAGGAAAGGTAATTAACAAGTCTCCCTTCCTGTTGTCCGTGAGCCTTCTTAGGTGAATGCACTGGCCATCCCCCTCCCCTGCTCGCTTACTGGGGATGGTGCATCCAGTTTCCTGACTTGAGATCAATCAAGTCCTCCTCAGGGGCAGTTGGTGTCCAGAGGGACAGTTAGCACCATCTCGCCTCGCCTTTTCACCAGGAAAGTTGATCTGTCCTGGGAGATAATTTCCTTCGATCTTTCCAGGCTCCAACGAGCTTCTCTAGGGCTGCAGTGGGTAGGCCATCCATCACTCCCAGGGAATTCCCTCCTTAACTCCTTCAACCCACAACAGATTTCTCTTTGCCCCTAGATTTCATGGGGGCGTGTGCAATCCTCCCACGTTGTTCTACTCTACGCACAGTGAGTTTAGATTTACCCAATTCCCCATAAGGCCCATCCTTCGGCCATATCTAATCAATTCTTGTGCCACCTCCACCCAGGTCATAGCCCCCCCCGCTGATTCCATCTCCCTCCCCTTGGGCCTAATGTGTCCTGCAAACAGTCCTGGAGTTGGACCACATATGGTTTTAAAGAGTCAGGCAAACCTCAGATCAGGGAAGTCATTCTGTCAGGATTTGCATTTAGTAACATCAGAGAGGGTTGCCAGGACACTAAATGCCTGTCATACATTAACTGGAGACAGGCAGTCTTTTGCAGGCTTTCGGTTAAGTGGTTTATAGTTGGAATCTCAATACACACTGGGTCACCTTGTTCCATGGGATCTAACCCCCCTGCCCAATATGCAACTCAGTGGTCAAAAACACCCCAGGCCCCCAATACCCCTGTGCCTTATCTTCTGACAATAAAATCCGGTCTCTGCCAGTCAACGATACCCTCCCATACATATTCAGTTTCTTGAGCTAGTCTAGTATATTTTTTCCTGGATTTTTAATAGTATTGTTCAGGTGGTAACTTGCGGGGCTGCCCCTGCCTGACTATTATCAGTAGGTCTTAGTCTTAATTAGAGGTCTCAATGTTGCCTCCTCATTTTGGGGGTAAAAAAATTTTCCAGCTCATCTCTAACTCCTTTGTCAGATACAAAGGTCTATTAGCCAATTTTGCCAGACTTGTAAATCCCAGTTCATTATCCAGGAAAGGGTTAAGATCCATCTGGTCACAGGTTTCTCATTCACTCTCCTCTAGTTCAGGCCATAAGATTTTTTTTCTTGGTCCGGGGCATCCGACAGAGCCGCATGTAGTCGCTGAGTTGCTAATTGATTTTGCAAAATTTCAATTTTCTCTTGCAAGGATTTTATTTTCTCTCCTTCCATTTTCCTGGTCAAGTGTTTGTCCTCCTGGGCTGCGGTCAGCGCTGCCCCTAATACTGCATACACTATAGCTTTTCCTTTACCTAACCGCAGCTTTTGCTCCTTTGCAAGGGTAGTGATATGACTTGCCACTGCTTCTGGATTATGCCAATTATCATGGGCCCAGACCATTCCCAGCAGAGTAGGACACACCTTGTACTCCTTCAATTTTTCCAAATTATATATCTATAATCTTCATTAGCATATGCAGGGGTGTGCACTTTCATATGCATTTCACAAATAATGAAGCAAAGGTCACTTATTGGACACAATGGCCTCGAGAACCAAGAATTAGCAAACTCACCACACGAGTGGCAGAACTATCCTGTCTTCACAAAGCAGTCCTCCCACACTTCTCAGATGCCTGAGCCTTATCAGTTCTTTGAAGGCCAGGCCTGCATTATTTGTTTCCTTGCAAGCATTTGAGGCATTCCATTGAAGGCTTGGAGGGCCTTCTGCCCCTTATCAGGGAAGGGTAAGGATGTGTCTTCTTAAACAGTCTGCAATTCAAGATACTCAATACAGCTCCAAATTAGCATGCTATGCTTTGAAATTTGGAAGACTTGTCCCCTCCATCCCCCACCCTCCCCAATTACCACTACAAATGGCAAGAGATTTCCTACAAATTCCTGTTACAGAAAGTATGCAAGTTTTGTTCTGAAGGTTACTTTTCAGTTACTATGTGAAAAGAGAAGCTCTAAAAACAGAACACTTTTCTTCAAGGGACCTTTTGATATTTCCAACATTTAAAGTACACAGGTAAAGCTTGCTAAATTTCAGCATCAGTATTAAAGTAAGAACAGCATACAACTCATGCCAGTATCAAGCAAAAAAAAAAGTGCTTGACAAGTTAACCTCTGTGTCTCATTTTAAAGACAGACAAGTTACACTAACATACAGCCTTGTGAGGAATCCTTAACCTTCCTAACAGAATACTTGGGAGTTACACAAGTAGACGTCCTGCATCTACCATAAAAAACAGAGCAAGTGATGAAGATCATAGAATGGTTGAGGTTAGAAGGGACCTTAAAGATCATCTTGTTCCAACCCCCCTGCCATGGGCAGGGACACCTCCCACTGGACCAGGCTGCTCAAAGCCCCATCCAGCCTGGTCTTGAACACTTCCAGGGATGGGGCATCCACAGCTTCCCTGGACAACCTGTTCCAGTGCCTCACCACACTCACAGTAAAGAATTTCTTCCTAATATCTAATCTAAATATCCCCTCTTTCACTTTAGAACTGTTACCCCTCATCCTATCACTCCACTCCCTGATAGAATCCCTCCCCATGTTACCTGAAATAAAAGCCCTTGAAACCAGAAGTAGTTTAAAGAGGAGATATTGCTTTATTTGACATAGGGTGCTAGGGGGAAAACCCACAAATCTAGCACACCTTACCGGGGATATTCACCCATTATTTATACACAAAAGATTCTCATAATTCCACCTACCTAATACATAACTCCACCTAGGCTTACATTTTCATTAGGATGACCGAATAGCCCTTTTGCACACACGTATCAAGTTTTGCTGCGTCAGCAAAACACTTCTGCGCAAGCATGAGTGTCTTGGTGGTTGTTTGGGTAAGGAGACCCTTCCTCACGTTATCCTTTTAAGGTATTGAGTCATCTCAGGACAGTAAAAGTTTACTGTAAGTTTGCCAACTTCTCGAGGATGATAAAGATGTTCCTTGAAGTAGCCACAGCTCTGTCCTAAGTGGTATAGGAGTACATACTTGATGCATAGAAGAACCTTGAAGTGATTAACTACTACTTGTTATCCCATCCTTGGTGATTAGCTACTCCTGACTGTCTCCTCATTATCACCATCTGTAACATCAGCTCAGTGACTAGCCATTTTCTCACACAGTAAGAGAGTCAGTAATTAGCTATTTTCTCACACAGTAAGAAGGTTAATAGGAAACAAACAACATTTTAGTTAGCATATGGTTAGAAACAAAGCAGAGACCTGTCTTTGGTAACAATTCCCCCCTTTGTGACTTCTTTAAAATATGTAATTAAGTCCCATAATAAGAATACACACTCTTATTTGCTAGTGAGACACATACTTTGATTATACACTGCAGAAGCACATAAAGACACACAAAACCTAAAATCCCAAGACAACTATCACTAAGAAACAAATTGAAATAAAAAGTCCTACTCCAATATAGAACAATATAATATGTGTGCAGGTCCTTTGCAGAATTCAGATATTTCCTGTGTATTATTCATACAGTCTTCCATCTCAGTCTCAGCTTTAACAGATTGCATCCCTGGGAAACTATTTCCTTTCCCAGTTATCAGGTGCCAAACCTTTCTTAACTCTGGTATAATAAATCCAAGACTTCACTCTGTCTAATTTCACAACTGTGTAAGTCATTAAAAGAACTTGAAAAGGTCCTTTCCACTTCTCTTTCAAGGGTTCATCACTCCAGTTTTTCATATCTGAAATGGATGAACTACTGCATCTAGCCTGACAGGTGTCTTCTGATGCAGATACCTATTAAGGGAAGAAAGAACTTTTCCTAGAGAGATTACATATTCTTTGGTATGCTGTTTTGCTAATATTATCTCATTCCCTGGCTCACGAGACAGACTCTGGTCACCCATAGAGTATTTCAAATGGGCTAACTTTTTCCTTAGACCTAGGAGTGATCCTGGCCCTTAACAGAGCTGAAGGGAGAGCATCCGACCACTTCAGTTGTGTTTCCTGACAAATCTTACTGATCTGTCTTTTTAACATTTGATTCATTTTTCTACTTGCCCACTTGATTGGGGTCTCTCCAAGGGGCATGCAAATCCCATTTTACCCCTAAAACCCTTACTAAAGCCCAAACCACTTCTGCCACAAAGTGTGGTCCCCTATCTGATGACATCCCAATCAGGATTCCAAACCTTGGAATAACTTCCCTTAGTAATACCTTCACTACCTCCCGTGCCTGGTTGGTACAGCAGGGAAAAGCTTCAGGCCATCCAGAAAAGGTATCTACTAGTACCAACAAGTACCCGTACCTGACTTGCCCGAGAAGCTCAGAAAAATTAATTTGCCAGTAATCCCCTGGTATATTTCCTTTCTTTATTGCTCCTGGTGGGGATCTCTGCTTACTATGGGGATTATTCTTCTGACATATTTCACATTTGCTTACAACACTTTTTGCAATACTGGTCATTCCCACTCCCAGAGCACAAGTCTCAGTATTATCTATTAAAGCCTCCATTCCCCAATGAGTTTCTTTATGGGTTTTCTCTAAAATATCTCATAAGATTCTCAGGTAATATCACACGCTGATCCTTGGTCATCCACCATTCATTTTCATCCTTATCAGACATTAACAAACTTAGCTAATTGTTCATCCCTTTCTGTATACTTGAGAGGCTGACTTAGATGTTGATATCTTTCAGGCCACATCCCAAGGATTTTCTGTTCTGCAGCTTGCCTGGCAGTCATATCCACCTTTCAATTTCCTGTAATGATGAAAGAGTTGCCGAATTGATGAGCCTCACAGTGCATTACAGCAATTTGTTTAGGCAATTGCACCACTTCTAATAACTTCTTTAAGTTTCCATATCTAACTGGTGTTCCTTGAGTAGACAGGAGACCTCTTTCCTTCCACAACGCCCTAAGTGCATGCAACACCCCAAAAGCATATTTCGAGTCAGTCCATGTGTTTGCAATTTTCCCAGCTGCTATTTCTAAAGCTCTGATTAGTGCAATTAATTCTGTTTTTTGTGCTGAAGTTCCTAGAGGGAGTGCTTCTGCCTCTATAACTACTTCTTCTAGGATTACAGCATATCCTGCCTTCCTAGTTCCATTATCAACAAAACTACTCCCCTCCACAAATAGATTCATTTCTGCTGAGTCTATAGGTTCATCCTTTAAATCCGCTTGACTAATAACAATTGAACAGGTTTATTCTAAACAGTCATGTTCTGTCTCACCCAGTAAAGGTAACAAGGTTGCCGTGTTCAGTACTGAAGTTGCTTTTAATTCTACATCATCCTGTTCTAATAAAACAGCTTGATATTTCATCATTCAGCTAGGGGACAACCAATGCCCCCCTTTTTGCTCTAAAACAGTAGCCACCACATGTGGTACCTGAACGATCAGCTTCCGTCCCAGGGTTAACTTCCACGCCTCTTGTATGAGCATTACAGTAGCTGCCACCGCCCGCAAACAAGAAGGCCAACCTTTACTTACTTGGTCCAGTTGCTTGGAAAAATATCCTACTGGTCTTTTCCAGGATCCGGTCTTCTGAATCAGTACTCGCAAAGCAATATGTTGTTTCTCGTAAACAAATAACTCAAAAGGTTCTTCCAGGTTTGGTAGTCCGAGAGCCGGGGCACCCATGAGCGCACGTTTCAATTGAACAAACGATTGTCTGCTTTCCGGAGTCCATTCTAGGAGATTTCCAGGTCCCTTGATAGCTTCATACAAGGGTTTCCGCTAACAAGCTGAAATTAGTGATCCACAGGCGACACCATCCGGCCATTTCCAGAAACGCTCTCAGCTCCTGTTTAGAGTTTGGTTCAGGTATTTGACAGATTGCTTCTTTCCGCTCTATTCCCAGGCTCTGTTCTCCCTGCATAATCGTAAAACCCAGATAAATAACAGTTTGTTGCACCGCTTGAGCCTTCTTCTGAGATACTCAATATCCAGCTGCTCCCAGAAAATTCAAGAGATCAATTGTATATTGCACACAATCGGGTTTTGTCTGTGTCCCCAGGAGAATGTCATCCACATACTGTAACAAGGTTACTGTCACAATTTCTTTCTGCCAGTTCTCTAAGTCTTTAGCCAGCTGATTGCCAAAAATCGTGGGACTATTCTTAAGTCCTTGCAGTAATGCAGTCCAACATAACTGTGTTTTTCATCCCATAGTGGGACTTTCCCACTCAAAGGCAAACTACTTCTGACTTTCTTCTTTTAGTGGGATACAAAAGAAAGCATCCTTTAAATCCAATACAGTAAACCATTGATCTGTTTCCTTTATGGTGGTCAGCAGAGTATACGGATTGGTCCAAGATTTACACTCAGTAGTGGCTAATCTATACTCATCAGTATGCGGCTTCTTTACTGGTAAAATGGGAGTATTATATTCTGATTGACATTCCCACAACAGTCTGTATTTAATAAACTTTTCTATCAATGGTTCAAGTCCTCTTTTTGCTTCTAATTTTATTGGATATTGTTTTCATCTTACCAGTTGTGCATTCAGCTTTAAGTCAATTTTTACCGGTTCTGCTGCTTTAGATTGTCCCGGCATTCCCGCTTCCCATACAAGAGGATTCACTACATTCATCACTTCCTCCAGGACTGTAGATGTCTGTACATATTTGTTTTGCTGGCATAAGAAGACTTGCACCTCCAATGCTTTTTCTTCTGGTATTTGCACATGGATATGATTATCTTCAAATACAATCTGAGCATTAAGTTTACTTAATAGATCCCTTCCCAATAATGGCATAGGGCAATCGGGTACATACAGGAACTTATGCATAAAAACCTCGAGATCCATATCCACATTTCATAGGTTGAAAGAAAAGCCTTATTTCTCTATTCCCTGTAGCGCCAATAATAGAAATATTTTCACTGATTAATTTTCCTTTACAAGAATTCAAAACTGAGTATGCTGCTCCTGTATCTACTAAAAATTCTACCTTTTCATTCCCCAACTTCAGGGTAACCATGGGTTCTATTGAGGACACTTTTGAGGTTTTCCCTGGTCCCCGCCACTCGGAATCCTGATCCAGAGTGAGCAACTCTGTTACCTTGGGATTTTCCACATTTCAGGGAAATCGTTTCTGAAGTCTATTCTGGGGACATTCTCTCTTCCAATGTCCCTTTCATCTACAAAGTGCACACTGATCCTTTTCCAGAGTGGGGCAAAAATTCCCATCTCTTCCCCCAGCTGCAAATACCAATTAACCGACTGACGCATATCCTTTCTGGTATGATTTACTCTGGGGGGTTACCATACAATTTTTACCATACAATATCTCAACTTGTTGCTCAGCTGGCTACTCACCACCCGACAGGGAATCACCAGGGAAATCCCTGGAGAAGAGGTCCAGTGCGTGCTACAGTTCTGCTTGTGATTCCCTACAGCAATGAGAAGCAGTCAAACACCAAGCCTATACGCTAAGTCCCACCTGGGTCGCCAAAACTGTTACCTGAAATAAAAGCCCTTGAAACCAGAAGTAGTTTAAAGAGGAGATATTGCTTTATTTGACATAGGGTGCTAGGGGGAAAACCCACAAATCTAGCACACCTTACCGGGGATATTCACCCATTATTTATACACAAAAGATTCTCATAATTCCACCTACCTAATACATAACTCCACCTAGGCTTACATTTTCATTAGGATGACCAAATAGCCCTTTTGCACACACGTATCAAGTTTTGCTGCGTCAGCAAAACACTTCTGCGCAAGCATGAGTGTCTTGGTGGTTGTTTGGGTAAGGAGACCCTTCCTCACGTTATCCTTTTAAGGTATTGAGTCATCTCAGGACAGTAAAAGTTTACTGTAAGTTTGCCAACTTCTCGAGGATGATAAAGATGTTCCTTGAAGTAGCCACAGCTCTGTCCTAAGTGGTATAGGAGTACATACTTGATGCATAGAAGAACCTTGAAGTGATTAACTACTACTTGTTATCCCATCCTTGGTGATTAGCTACTCCTGACTGTCTCCTCATTATCACCATCTGTAACATCAGCTCAGTGACTAGCCATTTTCTCACACAGTAAGAGAGTCAGTAATTAGCTATTTTCTCACACAGTAAGAAGGTTAATAGGAAACAAACAACATCTTAGTTAGCATATGGTTAGAAACAAAGCAGAGACCTGTCTTTGGTAACACCCATCTTTCCTGTAGGCCCCCTTTAGGTACTGGAAGGCTGCTATAAGGTCTCCCCAGAGCCTTCTCTTCTCCAGGCTGAAGAACCCCAGCTCTCTCAGCCTGTCCTCATAGGAGAGGTGCTCCAGCCCTCTGATCATCTTTGCGGCCCTCCGCTGGACACCTTCCAACACATCCACATCCTGCCTTTGCATCACCAGTTTTCAAATTTATGCACTACAAAATAAATTACATTATAACACTTGGAAGGAATTAGCAAAAATCAATACACAGTTAAAACAAACCTGTGATGTAAGTTGATTAGACAACACAGACAACCTAGTCAATGAGTCCAAGAGCAACAGGGGAATAACATCTAATCCATTAGTGGCTTCTGCTCCAGTATACCAGGAAACCACCTGCTTGGTTTAAGTTGTGTACTATGGCAGATATCTGCAATCCAGCTCTAAGAACCAGCATTTCTACAACTGCTAATAGTGTTTATAAAGCAGAGCAGCAGCTCCTCTATAGAATCTGGAGCATGAACTGCACATGCAAAAGCATGGTATGTCTGGTAGTCAGGGCACTCCCATGTCAGAAGTGTTTTGGCTAGGTCAGACACTTACTATATGGTATTTGTAGAGACATCAGTATGCTATTTTAGTCTGCCTCTTCATAACCTTGAAGCATTTATCTGTCTGTACAGGAAAGTTGTAGAGAAGACACCAAACCAGCTATCCACACTACAGAAGTCAGCATTTAGACTCCCAGATTCTTTGAGAAAGCCATATTTAGTCCAACATTATTTTTCAACATGCTACACGGTTCAAGTGGCACTTACCAAACTGTTATAATGTAAAATAAAAAAGGCTGTGGGGAAAATTAAGATTTACAAGCTTAACTGCAAAATTCAGTGAACTATCTTCCTGCTAACATGAAAGATAATGAGCACTTAGTTGGACCATGCCATTCTCAATTAAAACATTCTGTAGAGACACTAGGTGAGCCTCCAGTGTCCATCTCTGGGGGACAGGCTTTAAGCAGCACATGCAGATGAGATACTGAAAGTAATTGTTCACACAAATGCCTGTAATCATTTACAAAGGGTGACCAAATCATATTTAAAGCCTTTATTTTGTTGCTCTGTTCCCACCAAAATAAGGCAGCTGAACTTGCACTGTTTAAGTTTTTTCTTAAGACATACCAGGTAGTATCAGGGACAAAACAGTGGACTGAGCAGACATAAGCAATTGTGATTTAGTGCATAAGTCATTATTGGGAAAGACAATCAAAAATATGACAGTGATTCAAATACCAGCTGTTTGGAAGTAACTGCATATTAGTGCCAAAACCAGATTCAGAAATTCTTTCAAATTGATTTTCCATGCAGTCAGCTTCACTGTGCTGTAGCATGAAGAGCCTGTCAACAGCAAGTAACTAACTTTTAAAGTAACAGAAAACATTACAGTGAACAGGAAGCTCAAGGGGTACTAGATAGTGAACACAGAGAAGTCCGTTTTAAAAGGAGACTGAAGATGCAGCTTGGACTTTTCAGTTGAAGAGAGAGATTTTTAACTCCAAGAAGGTATTGCAAAGAAAAAGCAGCACCCTTGTAAACTTTGTTATAGTTGTCCAGAAGAAATGATGGTAGAGACTCCACGCTACTATCTGATGAAATTCTACTGAGCTAAGTTCAAAATATCTCTAGAAACCTGAACTTGTGTCTATATTTTTCCCATTAATGAAGATGCCCTCCTTCCCCAGCTATCTTTGAAAAACATCACTATCTTTTCAGTATTAAGCTTGCTTACTACTGACATGCCTCCTCTCCCCCACTACAAATGTTTGAAGTAGCACCTATTACAATGCTCACATGTACAATTCTGCTTATACACAAGCCACAAAGGGAAACAGCAAAGCACTGGAAGCTCAGTGCCAAGACAGTCCCAGAGCTGGTTTAGATTCATAGCATTTAAAAGCAGCAAGGACTAGCAGGTACCTTAATAGCAGCTAACCAGATGGACACTGAGCAAGACAGCTCAGGGTCTCAAAACCAGCAACCAGCACCACAGTGTGTTGTCACAATAGGACACAAGCAGCAATCAGAATTACTACACCAAACAGACAAATCAGATGAATGACAATGTGGGCAGCATTAATTATAACTGATATTTGATCCCCACAAAACTAAGAGTGCATAAACTGTTGCTTCCTACTTCTTACACTCAGCTATAGGTCTGATAAATCCTCAGTATTATAGCTTAAGAAATACGTTAGCATCCAAATACTATAAGCCCTAAGCAAGAAGTAAAGAACAAACCAGTATGAGCGCTGGGGTTTACACTCAGACAGCAACAAAGAACCACAAGACCAGTCTCACACACACACCCCCCTACAGCCATAGGGGGAGAATGGGAAGAAAAGGGCAAAACTCACAGGTTGAGACAAAGGCAGTTTAACAGAAGAGCAAAAGGAACAAGAAAAACCAACAGGAACACAGAGAGGAATGTACAAACACAATTACAGTACCACTGCTCAGTGACCAGACCAGGATGCCCAATCCTGCTCCAGGCAGGGACTTCCTGCCCCTTCTCTGAGCCAGCTCCAGGCTACAGACTGAGCATGGCTCACATGGGATGGAATACCTGTGTCCCTGCTGGAGCCCGGGGAGAATTAACCCTATTCCTGCTGGCACCAGGACATTATCCACCCCTTATTCCATACCATCGATGTCATGTCTTGGGTTAAGACAAAGGCAGTTTAACAGAACAGCAAAGGGAACAAGAAAACAACAACAATAACACGGACAGAGGAATATACAAACACGATTAGGGAACCGCCACTCACTGACCAGACCAGGACACCCCAACCCCCTCCAAGCGGTGACTTCCTGCCCCCTCCCCCAGCAGCTCAGGGTGGCCATGGCTGGAGTGGGATGGAATACCTGTGTCCCTGCCGGAGCCTGGGGAGAATTAACCCTGTCCCTGCCAGAACCAGGACATTATCCACCCCTTATTCCATACCATCTATGCCATGCCCAGATCTTACGGTCTCCAAAGAATTGCCACCACTTTCCCCTGTCATTCATATATATATATATATACACACACACATATATTTATGCAGATACAACGCCCTTAGTTTATGGGCCATCCCTCCAAAGTGTCAAGGTTTGCCTTTGCCTGAGGCAGGACTAATCCAGACTGTCTTCCCTAGCATATTCTTCATGTGCACTACGGGGACTTTATCCCCTTCTACAGTACGTGGAAGTTCTGATTGGGCAGGGCCAGCCCGATTGGTAGATCCCCTGGTGTTAACTAGCCAGGTAGCCTTTGCCACCATCCATGAGTCAGTGTAGAGATAAAGGACTGGCCATTTTTCTCGCTCAGCAATGTCCAAAGCCAGCTGAATAGCCTTCACCTCTGCAAACTGGCTCGATTCACCCTGTCCTTCACTGGCCTCTGCAACTTGTCGTGTAGGACTCCACACAGCAGCCTTCCACTTTCGATGCTTTCCCACAATCCGGCAGGACCCATCAGTGAACAGGGCATATTTCTTCTCATTTGCTGGCAGTTTGTAATATGGTGGGGCCTCTTCTGCACGCGTCACCTCCTCCTCTGGTGACATTCCAAAATCCTTGCCTTCTGGCCAGTCCATGATCACTTCCAGAATTCCTGGGCGACTGGGGTTTCCCCATTCGAGTTCGCTGTGTGATCAGTGCAATCCGCTTACTCCATGTAGCATCAGTTGCATGATGCGTGGTGGGGACGCTCCCTTTGAACATCTAGCCCAGCACCGGCAGTCGAGGTGCTAAGAGGAGCTGGGCTTCCGTACCAACCACTTCCGAAGCAGCTCAAACCCCTTCATATGCTGCCAATATCTCTTTTTCTGTTGGAGTGTAGCAGGCTTCGGATCCTCTGTATCCCCGAATCCAGGATCCTAGGGGTCGACCTGGAATCTCCCCTGGTGCTTTCTGCCAGAGGCTCCAGGTAGGGCTGTTCTCCCCGGCTGCGGTGTAGAGCACATTTTTAACATCTTGTCCTGCCCGGACTGGCCCCAGGGCCACTGCATGGACTATTTCCTCTTTGATTTGTTCAGAAGGTTGTCGTTGCTCAGGACCCCATTTAAAGTCATTCTTCTTCTGGGTTCCTTGACACAGAGGGCTTACAATTAGACTGTAATCTGGGATATGCATCCTCCAAAACCCCACAATGCCTAAGAAAGCTTGTGTTTCCTTTTTACTAGTTGGTGGAGACATAGCTGCTATTTTGTTGATCACATCCATTGGGATCTGATGGCGTCCATCTTGCCATTTTATTCCTAAAAACTGGATCTCCTGCGCAGGTCCCTTGACCTTACTTCATTTTATGGCAAAACCAGCTTTCAGAAGGATTCGGACTATTTTACTCTCCTCCTCAAAAACTTCTGCTGTGTTTCCCCACACAATGATGTCATCAATGTATTATTGCAGATGTTCTGGAGCTCCACCCTGTTCCAGTGCAGTCTGGATCAGTCCATGGCAAATGGTGAGGCTGTGTTTTCACCCCTGGGGCAGTCGATTCCAGGTGTACTGGACGCCCCTCCAGGTGAAAGCAAACTGTGGCCTGCACTCTGCTGCCAAAGGGATTGAGAAGAATGCATTCGCTATATCAATCGTGGCATACCACTTGGCTGCCTTGGACTCCAGTTCGTACTGCAGTTCTAGCATGTCCGGCACGGCAGCACTCAGCGGTGGCATGACTTCATTCAGGCCACGATAGTCTACAGTTAGCCTCCACTCTCCATTAGATTTTCGCACCGGCCATATGGGACTGTTAAAGGGTGAGCGAGTCTTGCTGATCACTCCTTGAACCTCTAGTTGATGAATCAGCTCATGGATGGGAATCAGAGAGTCTCCGTTAGTGCGATACTGCCGCCGATGCACCGTTGTGGTAGCAATCAGCACCTGTTGTTCGTCAACCCTTGACAACCCCACAACAAAAGGGTCCTCCGAGAGACCAGGCAAGGTAGACAACTGTTTAACTTCCTCTGTCTCCAAGGCAGCTATGCCAAAGGCCCACCAGTACCCTTTTGGGTCCTTAAAATACCCTCTCCTGAGGTAATCTATGCCAAGGATGCATGGAGCCTCTGGGCCAGTCACAATGGGATGCTTTTGCCACTCATTCCCAGTTAGGCTCACTTCCGCCTCCAGTACAGTCAACTCTTGGGATCCCCCTGTCACCCCAGAAATACAAATGGGTTCTGCCCCTCTATAGCTGGATGGCATTAGGGTGCCCTGTGCACCCGTGTCCACTAGAGCCTTATACTCCTGTGGGTCTGATGTGCCAGGCCATCGAATCCACACCGTCCAATAAACCCGGTTGTCCCTTTCCTCCACCTGGCCGGAGGCAGGGCCCCTCTAATCCTGGTCATAGTATCCATTACTCACTTCTTGCAGAAATGACTTGGAAGTTCCTTCAAGGGGATCAGGCCTTCTGCTCTGTCTGGGGAACGGCCCACTGGAAACTGGGGCAGCACTTTTCCTGGTGGAAAACCCCCTGGTGGACAACCCCTTTTGTGGTTGTCCTTCCTTGCAACTCCTGTACCCGTGTCCGCAGGATCCAAGTAGGTTGTCCATCCCACTTCCTCATGTCCTCTCCGTGGTCACGCAGGTAGAACCACAGGGTGCCTTGTGGTGTGTACCCTCTGTACTCGCTCTCTCGAGTGGGGAAATGCCTGCTCCTAACAGCTGAGACGCTGGCCCGTACAGGTGGGGAGTAGGACACATTCTCTTCAAGTTGCTGGACCTTCCGGGACAGTTTCTCCACAGCTGAGACAAGGGTGGGGGAGGGGAGAGAGACTTTCTTCATATCGCCGGAGCCGGCCAGCTACCTCATCCACCGTTGGTCCCTCTTCACCTTTCCATTCCATTACTGCCAGTGAGTTGGCATATGACGATGGTGCGCTCCGTACAAACTTCCGCCACATGGGCCTTGTGCACTGCACCTCATCAGGGTCTGTGGGTAAGTCTGCATTGTCCAAGTCATAATAAATCATCTCCCACACGGCTAATTCTCTCAGGTACTGGATACCTCTTTCCATGGTGGTCCACTTGCTTGGTTGACATACAACATCTTCACTGAAGGGGTACCTCTCCCTCACACCTGACAGGAGTCATTTCCAGAGGCTGAGGGCTTGGGTCTTCTTCCCAATTGCCTTGTCAATGCCGCCTTCCCTAGACAGGGATCCCAGCTGCCTGGCCTCCCTACCCTCTAATTCCAGGCTACTGGCCCCGTTATCCCAGCACCGGAGCAGCCAGGTGACAATGTGCTCGCCTGAAAGTCAGCTGAAATCTTTTCGCATATCCCACAGCTTGCTCAGGGATCAGGGGATTATCTCTGGTTCTGCCTCTTCCTCCTGTCCTTGTGATGGCCCTGGTTCATGATCATCCCTTACTAAGCAAAGTGATTTCGTTGTTTACTACTTCTGTATAGGAGCGACTGATACCAGCACAGGTTGTATTTCTGGTTCAGCTGCAGTACCTGTTACTGGGGTTGGAATAGTCACAGGGCCTGTCAGTCTTTTCCCTCTCTTTCCACTGAGGGTGCTGCATAATATCCAACAGTGTTTGGTAAACACTGGCCAGGGCCCAGCACAGTGCTGTGAGTTGTGCCTCTCTGGAATAGCCACAGCATTTTCCCTTCAGATATTCTACCACTTTATCAGGGTCCTGTAATTGTTCAGGGGTGAAGTCCCAGACCATTGGAGGTGAGAAGTTCTCTAGGTACCTGCCCATGCTCTCCCATATGCCATGCCACCCCTGACTATCCAGCCTCGGGGCAGATCTCTGGGTAGTAGTCTTAAGTAGTTGCTTAACCCTAAAGAAGAACTGATACACATTCAGGAGACATAGCAATAGGAACATGCTGGTTTGAGCATCCCAAGGATATTCAAAATTCTCAAAAGTTGTCATACCTGACCCGAAGGAGAAAAGGGAGGCCAAAGAGCTGGGGAAAGTATCCCCCCCCGTTTCCCCCATAGACAGAGTGTGATTACTAATAAATTCTGAGAGATGGTGCCCGAGGTATGGGCAGGACAGCAGTGCCACATAAACACCCCAACATAACTGTGTTAACAGTTATGTTTATCATAAGCTGATATTGCACAGGACAGCAAAATGAGGATCCTGATCCCTCTCCCAAAGGTGATAAACATCATCACAGGGAGTACATAAACCATATAGGAATTTACATAACAGCCATGAGAACAAACAGAGCAACATCGTTACCAGCAACTATTTAACTAATATAGTAAATGCATACAACAACTTTTTTTTTTTTTTTTTTTTTTTTTTTTTTTACAAGCTCTAGTTGGATTTGTCATTATCTCAACCCTTCCAGACTCACATTGGGTGCCAAAAAGGACTATCGTGGTTTAGCCTCACCCAGCAAAGAGCCACGCCGCCACTCTCTCAACCCCCCACCACCGTAGGGAGAATCAGAAGAAAAAGGCAAAACTCACGGGTTGAGACAAAGGTAGTTTAACAGAACAGCAAAGGGAACAGGAAAAAGAACAACAATAATACCAATAGAGGAGTGTACAAACACGATTTACAGTACCACCGCTCACTGACTGGACCCAGACACCCCAGCCCACTCCAGGCAGCGACTTCCTACCCCCTCCCCTGGCCAGCTCCTGGCTACAGACTGGGCATGGCTCACATGGGATGGAATACCTGTGTCCCTGCCAGAGTCTGGGGAATATTAGCCTTATCCCCGCCGGAACCAGGACAACAAGTCACAGCAAAGGTTCATCCTTCCACCCCTACTGGCACCATAGCTGGCACTGCTGTTTGCATGGCCAGGTAACAAGCTAGCCAGAAAGTCCCTCATTTTTAACTTAAATGGTTTATTTTGGAAGAAGTGACCACTTCGACCTTTATTTATGGAGTTAAAGTGTCAACAGTTTAGACAGGACATACTTAGACCAAGCAGCCACTTGGTTCTTGCAATAGTGTGGGATTGCATACACAGGAAAAAATCCCAGCCCAGAAGGAGCCCTCAGCTACCACTGAAATCCTGCACAAATGCCTGTTACCTTTCCTAGCTCATAACAAGACAATTTTGTATACTGTCAATTGTGGTTTTAAGTGTTAGTAATCTGTTGATAATCTGAAAGCTGCATACATGCATGCACGTACTCTCAGTACTTTTCTACTCCAGGAAAAAAAAAAACCCACATAGCCAGGGTTTTCCTTCTTTTTCCATCCTAATACCAGAGCAGTATCTTGGCAGCCATAGTGCAGGGGGATGACAGCAGGGAAAATAATCTAAGCAAGTTAAGTAGTGACCTACTTGCTTGTTTAACAATAAAGATAGCCAAACAAGCAACTTTTGACCAGACTTAGTGATTGCCTGACTTACAACACACATTTTAAAATTATGGCTTCAGCAGCATGCGTACCTTTATGGAGCATGTTATTAACATCCCATGTTTAACTTTTTGGAAGAGTGTAAGAAGCAAGCACTCACCAGAAGCCAGCTCTAATATAGTCTGGTTACGGCAGAAAAATCACCCATCACCACCCTTCAAAGTACACTGGGCTTTCAAGAGAGCTCTAATTTACTGATATTTGCATACCACAAGCTGTACAGTAACCATCATTTTTGCAGCTCATTAGTAGCCACAAGCCCCTTATTGCATTTATGGGCTACGTTAACTTTGAAGGTTTGCCAGCACCTAGCAAGTCACAGCCTCATTGTACTGGACATTACCCAATTGGTAAGTAACACATCTCACCCTTAAAATATGCCAACAGCACTGATTGCCTCCTGCAAAAGGACATAAGTTTCAAAATATGCTCCTTTACTCTCCTTACACAGAGGTTAACCTCATTTGAGTAGATTGCTGCTCAAGTTACTCTGCACTATTTTCAGTTGGCCTCTTCCCAATAGGGCATCAAAGTATCAATGTGTGACTGCAGAAAAAGAATCAGATGCTAAAACTAACACGAGCACTAGTTAGAGTCCATTCCAAGTGCTTTAAAAAAACAAACAAACAAACAACACACCACCAAAAAACACAACCAACCCCCCACACACACCCCAAAAAACAACCAACCAAAAACCTTTGAATTAATTTGTGTTTTGTAGGAAAAAGTACTTCCTTCTGCTGGCAAGATGGCTCTTATACTAAAATATACTGACAGCTTTGAAGCCATAAAATATACTGGATCTGCAGCAAAGCATTTCTCAAAAACAAATATCTAGAAGACATCTACACAATTAACTACTGTTTAGTGTTGCACAAAGTCACACCATCTTTTCAAGATAAAAAGCCTGCAGAGATACAAAGGTTGAACACAGTGGCTGTTTACAGTCCATATTAACAGCAAGTGAGATGGCATTTCAGGCTCAACAGTTCCAATCCCAGGGAAGTTGTGGATGCCCCATCCCTGAGGGTGTTCAAGGCCAGGCTGGATAAGGCTTTGAACAGCCTGGTCTAGTGGGAGGTGTCCCTGCCCAGGGCAGGGGGGTTGGAACTAGATGATCTTTAAGGTCCTTCATGTTTGCTGCAGTGCTGTCCAACCTTTCAGGTTAGTATGTCTGTGGACACCAGACTTCATATTTCATGTAGGGCCATTTTACTAGCTGCGGCCATCAGGATTAAAATGCTGTCATTCTCCTATCAGCAGGGGGGAGGGGGAAATTCCTCAGCAAATCCAAAGCAGGGTAACCCATACTGTGCACTAAGATGTATGTGCTGTAGAGCTCACATGCATTGTACAATCAGTTGTGCACTGGGCTTTGCAGTCTCTATCATAAGGGGGGTTTTATGCTTCTGCTCTAAACAAACATACAAGGCAGGATATCTAGTTATATCTAAGGTAACACAGCTCATTTGCCTTTTTTTTTTACTGTGAACAGTTAGCTTTAAACACAGCTAGTGCAATAACAGATTAATGATCATGGAAGCCTGCATCACTAATTCATTGTATTTACAGTTCAGTAGTTTAAATACAAGAAGCCACAACAGCAAGATTTTTGATTTGCAGGTTAAACACTGACTGATCTGACATTCTTATACATGTTAACATATGACATTAAAGTTGCTTCCAACGTGAAATGATGTAAGAGACAACTGACTACAGCAAACTAATGAGAAAATTTCACCAGAAATACCTAAGAATATGTAAAACCAGTCATTCAATAGGTGTTTATAAGTATAGATTTTAAAGTCATCATCCTTTTTACACTGAAAAATTTTCTCCATAAATACATGGTACAGAACAGGAACTGGTTGAGGCTACCTCCTTATCCCACATGTAACAAACATCCTCCAAGAAGATAAGCACAGAGGTTTAACCAGGTAAGAAAAGGATCCTGTGCTCTCCAGGAAGAAACTTAATTAATAGCTATCTACAAATAGCTCATCCTTAGTTTTTCTGGACACTGCTAGAACAGGGAGTGACACAATAAGCATTGCATGGGTGAACATTACAAGTCTGGTGCTTGTGAAATACATCTCAGGAGCCAGTGCTGACCTAGGGACCCACCACAGGAAACTCCAGGTCTAAACCATGGATTCTCCATATATCCCCTTCTCAGTAACACCTGGTAAGCTGCCCAAAAAAAGTGACAAAGGAGGAAATGCCTTAACATATCCTGAACACTGAACTCCATAGAATGGTTTAGGTTGGAAGGGACCTTTAATATCATCTTGTTTCAACTCCCCAGCCACAGGCAGGGACACCTCCCATTAGACCAGGCTGCTCAAAGCCCCATCCAGCCTGGCCTTGAACACTTCCAGGGATGAGGCATCCACAACTTCCCTGGGCAACCTGTTCCACTGCCTCACCACCCTCATAGTGAAAAATTTCCTCCCGATATCCAATCTAAGTCTACCCTCTTGCAGTTTGAAGCCATTAGCCCTTGTCCTATCGCTACACACCCTTGTAAAAGTCCCTCCCCAGCTTTCTTATAGGCCCCCTTCAGATACTGGAAAGCTGCTATAAGGTCTCCCCGGAGCCTTCTCTTCTCCAGGCTGAACAACCCCAACTCTCTCAGCCTGTCCTCATAGCATAGGGTGCTCCAGCCCTCTGATCATCTTTGTGGCCCTCCTCTGGACCCATTCCAACAGGTCCATGACCTTCTTGTGCTGAGGACTCCAGAGCTGGATGCAGTACTCCAGGTGGGGTCTCACCAGAGCAGAGGGGCAGAATCACCTCCCTCGACCTGCTGGCCACGCTTCTTTTGATGCGGCCCAGGATGCTGTTGGCTTTCTGGGCTGTGAGCTCACATTGCCTGCTCATGTTGAGCTTCTCATCCACCAGCACCCCCAAGTCCTTCTCCTCAGGGCTGCTCTCAAGCCATTCTCCACCCAGCCTGTATTTGTGCTTGGGATTGCACCTGATTCAGATGCAAGACCTTGCACTTGGCCTGGTTGAACTTCATGAGGTTCTCCCACCTCTCAAGCCTGTCCAGGTCCCTCTGGATGGCATCCCTTCCCTCCAGCGCGTTGACCACTCCACACAGCTTGGTGTCATCAGCAAACTTGCTGAGGATGCACTCAATTTAATACTGAGCTCAAGGTTACAAGCAGGTATCTGAATGAGGCTGACTCAGAGCCTGAAATCCTGTACATGACCACCTTTACCACATATTTGATTCAGATAGCTGTCCTATTTTCCTCAAAAAAGCTAAAATTGGGACATCTTATTCAGTCAGCTGGTACTAGGGCATTTGGCCCAAAGGCACTTTAACTTGCATCCTCCACTTTCTGGGTGAATGCCCTACCCTAAAGGGCATTAAACACAGCTCTCTTCAGCTTTCCCCTTGGCATCAGGCCACTGCCCAGACAGAAATGCAAAAGCCCAAGCCAGAAGACAAAATGAGCCTGACTGCTCAGAACACAGAGCTTGGAAAAAGCTGTCAGGCTTGTAAATATTTCACACTGGGAAGTGAGCTGATAAGCAGGAGCAACCCCTCCTTCCAGCTGAGCACCTTAAGCTACCAGAGGCATGTTCCTTCACTGCTTGCTGGGTTTTGGCCCTACCCCACTATGCAGCCAAGAATCTAGTAGGCAACAGTTTCAACAAGGGAAAGGAAGGATTCCCCAGTATAAACTCACAGCCTGATAACTATGTTACCCCCCAAAAACCCCAGAAGATACGGGCTTAATCTCTTCAATATGAAGAGGGAATTGAACCTATCTCCAAGCAATAAGACAAAGTTGGCTAGTACTTTTGTCTGAGCACCACATATTAAGTTTCTTGCACAAGCCAAAGCCCTGAAGAGGGCACAGTTGTCCCCAGACAAGAGATAGTAGAACCCCTTCAAGTTCCACTACAACACTGGGCACTTATTTTAAGTGGTGTGGCCCTTAGCATCACTCTTCCATACTGAAGTTGTTGACACTTCAAGCACCTCTGCACAATTTTAGTTCTTTACCCTACTTACCACAGATTGCCTCAAAACTGATACAAGTTACAAGACAAGCATAGCAACAATTATTTAAGAAGTCTGTATTATTCTTTAATTTTAATTAGAACTTTGACCTTGAACAACCAAACTTGCCTAGAACAAACACACCTGAGAAAGGAAGAACAAGGAATCAGAGTCACAAAAGTGAAGGCCTCTGCATTATCCTAGCAAAGCTAAACAATCTCCAGATCAGACATCCAAAATGTCTGAACACCAGTGACATCATAGCTGTAAGAAGAGCATGGTTAAACCAAAAGTAGCAGAATGGGATCCAGCAATACAGCTCACAAGTTTGCATAAAGAGGGACACAGATGCTTTGTTTTCTTCGCAAATGCTCCATACTTTGGAAAGGGGGCTATCAACTACTCTTAAAAGCCTGCCATGTCAAGTAGGAACATAACACAGGAGCTTTGAAGACAAGCTTAAGAAAGGATCTGCACTCAGGGCTAGCAATCAGGTTCCCATTCAGCAGTGGAAGTATTACTAACATAAAAGCATAACAGGTGAGCACAAACAAAATTTCAGAAGTTTTGATCAAGAGTTAAACAATACACAATGTATTTCACTAGTTATTGCTAAGCAACACTAAGGCCAACAGTTTAGCAAAATTCAAAAGGGATTAGGCATGGGTAATAAGCACATCCACAACTACATTAACTAAGATAAAACAGTTTATAAAAGGATTAAAGGAATACCAAGCCTTATGGCATGAGTCATCTGCTATATCATAGATAAGCAAAACAATCATAAAGATCAACTTATCACAGAGCAGTAGAAACCATTCCCATTGTTCTAGCATCTGTTAGCTAAATTGCACCAAGGATAAGCCTCCAAAAACCAAAATCAAACTAGATCTCACTTACTCAGGTTCAAGCTTCTCTAATAAGCTTGTTCAACTGTATATTACATTTATCTTGGAATAAAAGCAACTCAGGCCAAACTTTAGCTGATTTATGTTCACGAATGCTTGCAACACATTAAACTAGAATTGAGATACTCAAGTCACAGAGGTTGATGTGACTCACTCTCAAAGCCAGATCATCACAACAAAACACACAGACTATCACAATGAAACACTTAAACAATTCTCTGCTGATTTCGGTAACCAGCTACTAGCTGAAGCTAGAGGGGAAAAAAAACCAAAGGAACAACATGTTTGCCTTGTCCTGTCTTAAAACAGGTCAACCAGAGAATCAAGATCCTTCTCCATTCAGAAGGTTTGTCACTAGTGGTAGGACTGATCACTCATTTTAGAAGAGTTTAGCCACTTTAACCTCGTACCTTGGACTCCAAGCCTTCAGCCCAGTGCTAGTCTGATAGACTAATTAAAGATGCACAGAAACAAAATATTTTTCACATCTTGCCCTCCTTGGATCTACAAAGAGCAGCTTAATTTATTAGCCCCATGAAGTGGCAGAGGAATTCAGACAGAGGAGCTATAATTACCAAGTCATCTCCAGCTGAAGTGTCAGCTACCACATGCTCTCTTCAGAAAACCCAGACTACTCATGTACCTAGTTTATAAAGCTCCCTATATCAAGCTTAATTTTGACAAGAGGGTGGTTTTGATTGTACCAGGCCTTTTTAGAACTTTTAGCTGTTAAAATAGTCAAATTGGACAGTAAAAAAAAAAAAGAATAGCAGATCCAAACAGCAGAGCATCCCACTATTAGTACAGAATTCAAGGAGTTCACATCAGGCAATCCAAGTTTCATCCCATACTTCCTCACTTTTATTAAATATTCTTTTCCCATGATAGGAAATATACCACTATTTTCAGAGGTGATTTGTGAACCTTAATGTGTTGATCATAGTGTCAGATGAAGTTTTATAAGCCTTAAGAAGTCTGAAGTCCTGTAGCTGAGATTAGCACTTTCAGTGCAAGAACACCTTGAAGGGTCAAAAGGAGATGTGAGACAGGTTAAAAACTTATAAACCAGAAAGGAAGGAAGTCCATGTTTTTGCCATTGCTCCTTCAGCAAAAGCTACTCACAAATTAGAAAAACCTACCATTAGTATCTGCATTACACCAGGGACTGCAATTTTTTTTTTTTTTTTTTTTTACTTTAACATTTCAGTATTGCAGAAGCTGATGTCACTCACCAAGAAAAGTTTCCCCTCTAATTTGGCAAGGCTTCAGAAGTCCAATCAACTATTAATTGTAACACTGGCTTACATTGTTAGTAGAGAAAGTTAGAAGAGATTTAGCCACATTTAACACAGGCAAAGTAGAAATAGCTGGTCAAGTGGTGGAAGCTTTGAACGAATTAACCACAGCACCAACTGGATCTGCATCACAGGAACATCAAGCCTGCCATCTTGACCACGACCAGTAGAGCCAGGTAGCTTTTAAACATGCAGGTAAAAAGATATATTTATATGTACTGTTCCTATTTCTAGATTTTTTCCTAGAGAAGAGGTGATAGGAAATTGATCCTACCCTCAGTTTTGTCCACTTCTGCCCTTTGCAACAAGTAGTAGCTTTGAGTTTTCCACTTCCATTTGAACAAAGCTTTTGACTATGACCATGTCACTACATGAAGAGAAGCTCAGAAACCAGTTATTAGATGAGAGGCAGAAAGTGTATGCTTAGTCTTCTATAACTTCTCCAAGCACCTGGTGTTCTGCTTAAGATTCAGTGCTTGTAGAAATACCTGTCATAGTTGGCAGTTACAAATATGCTTGTGGCAGCAGGAAACAATTGGCTCAAAACTCTGCTTGTTTTAGTCAGTCAGGCTTTCTCTGGGGTTTGCTTTTTTTGCCAACATGAAAGAATTAAGTGCTACAAAAGAAAAGGATTAAAACTTACCAGTTTTACCTACAGAACCGCAAAACAGCACATGCAATCATGATTAGCAAAACACAGTCTCATTTTCTTACCACAATAAGCACTACAAGGACCTAAAACAATCCCTGACAGTTGCAGTTTCTGCAATTTAGTTCTGACATGGAATACAATTCTCATACATATATCTGCTTGCATGCAGGGTTTATTCTGCACTGGGTTTTGATGCAATATTTGTATTGCTATATTGAATAGCGGGGCTGCAAAGTGGAGTACTCCAGTAGTACCAGAATTCTCACCACATTTATCTGCCACTTTTTGGGGAATGAATATACCCTGAGGGGTCAGTGTTTCTCCCCAAGGATCTTGCTTCATGCAAGAGGGCAGCCAGACACACTATCATTACAAGAGAAGATCTATCAAGGCTGCATCACTCAAGAATCCCACCACTGAAAACAGCAACTTCCTACTGTAGTCAAATCAATTCCTTGTATAAGACTCAAGCTGCTCATTGCTCCGGGTTCTTCTGTCAACCCATCACCATTTCTCAATCTTAAGATCTGCTATTTATTTTCCTAGAGATATTTAAGTGACTGCAGTTGCTAAGACAACCGCTTCATCAACACCAGCACCTCAGCTCATCTATCTCAGGCTTCCCTTCATTTCACCATAACTTCTAGGAAGTCAGCTGCCAGAAACAGTCATTTTGAAATCTGGCTTTTTCTTTTTTTAAATTTTTAGTAGCCTTTGAGATCTTCTGTCCCAAGAATCTCAAGTTCCTTACATAAGAACAAATTTGTTTTAATTATACTCTCAGAAGTGAGGTTTCCTGTAAAGCTGGAAGAAGTCTGATAGCTCAAATTCCACGACACTGGATATGATGAAGGGGAAGATGCGATCAGAGGTATAAATCCAAATCAGGTTTATGCACACCTATGCTGTCGCTTTCAATAACTCACTAAAGTCCCTTTCTACTTTGTTTTTTGTTATCAAGAGAAGCAGAGTGACTCAATATTTATTATAATACTTATCAAACTCAGCTAGGCCTTGAAATGCACACCCATAAAGGTGTCTTTTTGAGAAAGATCACAGAACTTCCACAAAGAAATTAATAAGTTAAAACATGCATATAGCTATAGGGATTATCCACTAAGCAAGACTTAAGCTGTCAGACTCTCCTGCTATAGCAGCCATGAAACCTGGTGGGACAGGACACAGCTAGGAGGGCTGACCCAAACTAGCCAAAGGGGTATTTGATACCATGCAACATCATGCTCTGTATGTAGCTAGCCCAGGCTGGGTCTTTTCTTTAACATGCTAATGTATATTAGTTGTATATTCCTTTATCAGTATTGTTGTTGCTGTTTCCCCCTTTCCTTTACTGTTCTGTTAAACTGTCTTTGTCTCAACCCACAAGTTTTGCCTTTTCCCTTCCAATTCTCCCCCCACAGCCATGGGGGGGGGGGGGGGGGGAGGTTTAAGAGAACAGCAACATGTTTCTTAATTGCCAGCTGAAGCTAAACCACAACAGTCTCTTTTGGCACCCAAAGTGAGGCACAAAGGGTAAAGATAACACAACTGACAGGAACATGTTAAAGTGTATTTGTTATATGCATTTATTATATAGTTAAATAGTCGCTGGTCACAATGTTGCTGTTTGTTCTCATGGCTGTGTTACGTAAAATCTTATATGCTCTATGTACTCCCCACAATGCTGTTTATCACCTCTGGGAGAGGGATCAGGATCATAATTTTGCTGTCCTGTGCAATATCAACTGTAACATCACTGTTCACACAGTTATGTTGGGGTATTTATGCAGCATCACTGTCCTGCCCATACCTCAGGCACCATCTCTCAGAATTGTATTAATAATCACACCCAATGTAAGGGGGGAAGCAGGGGGGAATACTTCCCCCCACTCCAGTGCTGCCGGTGCTGGGCTGGATGTTCAAAGGGAGGGTCCCCTCTACACATCATGCAACTGACACTACAAGGGCTTTAGTGTGAACCACACAGCAAACTCAACCAGGAAACCCCAGTCACCCAGGAATCTTAGAAGTGATCACAAACTGGCCCCAAGGCAAAGACTTTGGAATATCACCAGAGGAGGAAGAGGTAACACACACAGAGGAGGCCCCACTGTATAATAAACTGCCAGAAAATGAGAAGAAATATGCCCTGTTCACTGATGGGTCCTGCCAGATTGTGGGAAAGCATCAGAAGTAGAAGGCTGCTGTGTGGAGTCCTACACAAGTCACAGAAGCCACTGAAGGACAAGGTGAATCAAGCCAGTTTGCAGAGGTGAAAGCCATCCATCTGGCCAATGCTCTATCTCTATACTGACTCATGGATGGTGGCAAATGCTCTGTGGGGGTGGCTACAGCAGTGGAAGCAGGGCAACTGGCAGCGCAGAGGCAAGCCCATCTGGGCTGCTGAACTGTGGCAAGATATCATATAGGTGCTCATGTAACCGGGGGGGTGGCCAGGAACTGCTGCTTTGGAGCAGGCTGGGACTTTTCCAGGTTCCAATAGGTGAGTGATTGTACATTGATCATGTTTGTATATTCCTTTATCAGTATTATTGTTGTTTTCCCTCTTTCCTTTGCTGTTCTGCAAAACTTGTGGGTTTAGATAAAGGCAGTTTTTCCTCATCTAGTTCTCCCCCCATTCCACCACAGGAGCAAGCAACTACATGGTTCTTTGTTGCCAGCCGGAACTAAACCACAACAATCACATAACAAACATTATTTTGGCAAATAAGTATTACACAACAGCATTTATCAATGCCTCTAGCAGTTAGAAACACCAGCTTTCCTGATAAAAGGAAAGGTACCTGCAGGTCAGTTATGCTGTAGTTTTCTATTTAAAGTGCTTGCTAAGCATAGAATTTGCCTTTCTGCCCATGTGTTTTAAGCTCAGTGTTGTGGCATGGCCTGGTAATTGCACTTTGGGTGACAAGCACAATGGAACTCAGAAGCATGTCAATAACATACTTTAACCCTTGTCTTAACTTACTAGAACCAAATCTTGCTCTGTGAAGGCACTGACCCCACAAAGCACCATGCCAGGCTGTTTCCCTGGCCATGCTACAGGGCTGCAAGCCAGTTCACACTTCCACACTTGACATCAAATCCTGCATGCTGGTTTCACTATGCTGAGAGGCTTTATTTTGAACCTAATCTTCAAAGCACAGGAGAGAAGACCTTGGGTGACTGTAGTAGAAGAGCACAGGAGCTGGAGCAATTAAGACAGTACAAGAAAGAAGTCCCAGAGGTAGGAAATAAAAAAGCCACGTAGCTCCACAATCACTGCAGATCCCTCTGACACTTCAAATGACAAGGCAGCCAAGGCATAGCTTTACCTCCTCCAACAAGAGGTTTACCCAGATTCTCCTCAATACTCTTTCTGAGAATTATTTGTGAAGCCTGCATAGCATACTTCACAAGCAAGCCTACATACCCAGGCTTTGATGGTTTTCTCTTCAACACAAGAAACGTTCCCCTCCTCCCTCAGGTTAAGGTACACAACCCCAGCTTTATTTTTTGCTCTTAGAGAATTGCTGCAGCTGCCTCATGGACAAAGTCTGTGCAGAGGAGCATGACTTGTCAGTACATCAGGATCTGTGCTGAAGCACTCAGGAAACTGCTCAGGTTTTTATTTAAAAAAAGAAAGTCACAAATAAGCAGAAGTTCTTATTTCAAAAATATCTTTGCTTTTGTGCTTAAGCAGCCTGAAAGCTAGTCACTTGACAATTTCTTCAGCTATTCCAAGTTTAAATACTGTACTTGTAAACATACAAGTTGAATTTGTTTTGGAAGAAAGCTTTCCCATGTGTTATTTATAACAAACCACTTTTTACCTAACTATGCTGTTACAAGATATACCCATTTTAGAAAAAAAGGTTAATTTATTCAGGGTCATGTATACAAATCCATTACATATAAGAGACTTTTAGTCCCTATCCTGTTCACTAAATTATACTGCCTCTTACTGTTGCCAAAGAACATTTTAGCCCTACCTTAAATTCAAAGGTGTACAAACCCCCCATAATTCTACATAACTCTTCCAATCCTAGCCCTGTGTCCTTCAGATGAGCACCTCTTACAGTCACCAACAGATCTAGAACAATGCATTGCATTGGCTCTTTCATCCTGTTTGTGTAGCATCTACAGACTATTCTCAACAAGTGTCACGCTTCACCCACACAAAGGGCCTAACAGGTGAACTCTGGATTGTGCATTCCTTTCACCCAGTCTAACATCAGATTGTAGCAATTCACTTTCAGAGTAAGTGTGACAGCAATATTTAGTAGCCTTACCAAACAAGGCTCAGTCATTTTCATCTACCCAGCCTAAATCAAAGGAGCTTTTAATATTGACTCTTGCTCTACATTAAACATGCTTCTTGACACAGCATACTTGGTCAAATTATGCTTCTGGGCAGTGAAGTTTCTCACTTGCACCTTCCCTGAATTATTGGCTCCCAGCACAAGAATACCATTCAACTATAAAGTGAGAAGAATTTCCTTTTAAAACAATCAAAAGCTGTGATGTTACGGTACAATTGCGCCAAACATACAAAGCTTAGAAGGTGCCTCCTGATGGCTTATTCAGATAGTACTGCAAGTATCCTGAAAACATCACATGGTGTCTTATCACACCATGCCCCTCCCAACTGACCTAAGAAAGAAGCAACTGGCACTATGACCTGGACATGAAAATATTTCCTTCTGAGAGAAGTCTTCCCTTTGTCACTCAAAAAACCTCAATAACTGAATCAGATGTGAGCAAATCAACATCTTAGACATGTAAGGTCTACCCACCTTTTACCCTTAAACTCTGAATGAGCCGGGGACCAAAAATCAAGTTCACCTATTGCAATCAACTACCTGTAGCCCAACACAACTGATTCTGCCAGAGATTTTAGTCAAACTGGAAGTTTCTTGCTGACAGCAGCTGAGGGACAGACATTTGCTCTTATCACTGGACCTCTTTGGAGAGCTTAACATCACTGACCCTGAGCTACTTTTGCCTTGCTAGCAAGGCATGAAAGGTAACCAGTGCATGAAATAGCTCAACTCCTTCCTTGAGGGTGATAATCTGGAATTTAAAGGGTTACCCAAAACATTATTCCCAGTCATACTGAATAGCTACATAAAGTCACTAGATAAGGCAAAGATTGACAGAGATAAGGATAGCCATGCAGAAACACCTGGACTCATGATTAAGTCTCTACTGCAGATGTGCATCTTTAGCTGATTGCATGGAGGGAGTTTGTGGTTCAGGACTGCTCCTATCCCTCATTGATACAAGCTGCTCTTCACACAGTGGTTGCTTCTGAAGGCTGCTGCCCTTTCCATCTAGCTAGGAGGTCCTAAACTATGAAGTACTGCAACAGATTTGAGCATGTATGTTAGTTGATAAAATATGCTGAGACACTGTGCTTGAATTTTTAAGAAGTCCCTGACTATTATAGCCAGCACTAAGGTACTGATAACCTACCATTTAAACAAACATTCAGGGGGACACGTTTTCTGCTTCAATTTATCAAATGCTAGTTACAGGATTATCAACCTAAACCAGAGCCTGTAGAAGTGTTGAACCAGCTTTTAACAGCAGTAGCTCCTGTCAAGGAGGTGCAAAGAGCACTTTCCTCATTTCAATTTATTCAGCTAGTTCAACAACACAGAGAAAATAGTCATATTTCCCCAAGAATAAACAAGGTGCCAAAAGCTGATATTACCAGCCCCAAGAGCTCCGTGAGCATAAATCAAGCATTTGCATTCCCAATCAACTAATCACTAACACTTTCTTTATTAAGCACAGGTCTTCCTCAAAATATTTATACTTGATCTTAACTAGAAGTCTTTGCACTTTCCACTCCAGTTTGTGCCCTCAAACCACACCTCAAGTGGAAGAAAATTCCCAAACTCTCATTGCCACAAAGTTTAAAAAGTTACATCCTGTGATCACATATTTCTAATCCTGCTTACCTAATCATAGGAAACTAAAAAGACAAAACAAGATGAAGCTAGATATTTCATCACACTAAGAAACCTGAAAAAGAATAAGTGAGATTGTGATCTGAACTAGTGCTGACCTCACATATACTATGAATATGTGCTAGAAGTCACCCCACCAAATAAAGTTCAGGTATTAATTTTATCTCTAAACAATTCAGTAAGCCAAATCTAACACATCTAAAGGTTTGCCTGAAGACCTAATACAAAGAAAGCCAAGAACATCACTTCTCAGGACAACAGGACTCCTTCTCCCTACAGACAGAATGAGAGTTTAAGACCACTTTTTCAGTGACTCAGAACTTAGGATGCATAACCAAAGATCAAACACTACCAAAACAAAAGAACACCATGCATGGCTCCTCACGGAGGAAAGATGAGACAGAAGCAACATATGACAGACTCCAGCCATGCTACTTGAAGGGAATCCCTCTGCTGTGGAAGGGTGAAGGCATCACAAGACCTTAGTCTCCCACTCTCAAAATAAGCCTCACAGGATCAGTCAGAAGAATTTTGACGAAAGGCACAAGAGTTCAAGGACATAAAATACCAAAAGAGATATCACATTCATAATACTGAGGTAAAGCAACTGGCAACCTTGCCTAAATCTACACTTGTTAACGCACATACTCAGATTGTTACTGAAAAGAGTCTAAAGCAGCATGTGAAATAATTACAAACATACAGTCCAGAGAGCTCCCCAAACAAACAAAAATATTTTGACCCACTGTGATTTCTGGGGGGGAAGGATGAGTAATGCAAGTACAGGAAAAGGTTGCCAAACCATTCAGATGTAAGAGTGACCCACTTACCAACCCAAGACTAGAGCAACTTCCTGAATAAGTAATAATGGAGGTAAGTCTAAGAATATACCTATCACACCTACATGAGTAAGCCATCCAACTCATTACAAAAGGCAAATCTTGTACCAAAGCCTTCCCTTCTTTCAAAGCAATGAGGCCAAACTGAACATGACTCAAATATATTATTCCCCAAGCTACAGGTTATTTTGGGTTTGTGGAACAAGGCTCTTAAACCTTGACCCAGAAAGGCCAAGATGCACGTCAGCCAAGCAAAGCGATCATCCAGAATTTTTTTTTTCTGTTTGACAGAAGTCAAAGGGCATGAAACAGGAAACACAGAAGCAACTAATAAAATGATAACTCCTGGGAGAAGCAAGCTAAAGGGGACAATATTGTGCTAGAGACCAAGCAGATATCAAGTGCAAAGGGGTATGCCCAATGCAACATATCTTCCGCAGGCATCAAAGGGTTTTTAATTGTTTCTTTTAAGCAAAAACATGTGATTCCTCCTCCAATTGTTTTGAGAATTTAAGTCTTTTGCTGTCCCTTTCTGGGACAGCAGTGCCAGACTCCTTGCTTACTGTGTTTACAAGAAGGGAAATAACCACAAAAGTTTGTTTTGGATTAACAGGAAGATTAAGAGAGGAATTGAAAACATTTATCTACCTTCACCAATTATTTGTTGCCATAGCCCTTGGAAGGCTGCCCTCAAAGTCTGGAGGGGAAGAAGAGGAAAACAACAGGAAAAACAGTCATGAAAAAACAGTCCTGAAGCCCATGAAGTTTTGAGGAAAATACAGCCTTTACCCTGAATTAGTCATCCTACACAGGATGCTCCTGCATAACAAGCAGAGTGATTGAGGGAAGGTTAGGAAACCCCTTTGAAATAAACATACACAAACCATAGCCCAGATGACAGCTTGGAAGAGAAGAATTTGCACCCTGCCACGAGGTACCTGCCTTTCTTTGGGGTTAGAATAGGGAAGTTACAGAATAGAGACAGCTGTGACACTGCCCCCTCTCCCCAGAGTGCTTCCCAAGGGAGAAGGAAGGAGAGGCCCTGCTGGCCCCAGCCAGCCTGCCCTGCAGACCGCCCCCATCCCCCCCCCGCCAGCAACAGGAGGGGAAAGGCAGCTCGCGGAGCACCACTTACAGGAGCCGAGCCTCCATGCCCTCCCTCCTCCCGTAGGCCCCGACCCACTTCCGCGAGGGGCGGAGGGGCTGACAGCTGCCGCATACCCGCCGCCCCACCAGAGCCCCGGCCATCCCTCCGAGCACGACAGAGGCCCATCAGACGACGAGGAGAATGGTGCAGGCCTCATCGGCAGCTCCCCAAGACCACCGCGGCAGCGGGAGGCCCAGTCCACCAGCGGGGTGGTGGTGGGGGAAAGCCATACCTTGAAGTAGCCACCTTCGTAGAGGGTGTTGGGGGGCCCAAAGATCGCTACCTCCCAGTTGTAGAGGTCGGACTCATCGACTAGAGTGATGCGGAAGCCCTCCACCGGCTCCTCCTGCAGCGACTTCAGCTCTAGCATAAGCGCCTTCTGCGAGCTGCTCATCTGCTGCTGGGCCATGGCGCGGCGCGGCGCCCGCCGCCCCACGCTCCCGCTGCTGCTGCTGCTGCTGCTGCCGCCGCCCAGGCCCAGGCCCAGGCCCTGGCCCTGGCCCTGGCCCTGGCCCTGGCCCTGGCCCTGGCCCTGGCCCTGGCCCTGGCCCTAGTCCCTCCCTGCGCTGACAGCCGCTACCGCCGCCACTTCCTTTTGTGACGGCGCCCACTCGCCGCTGACCTCAACGCGCCGCGCCGCGCCCTACCCCACCACACAACAAGCCACGCCCCGCCGCACGACAAGCCCCTACCGGCGCGCTTAAAGGGACAGCGCTTCCCACCATAGGGCCTGTAGGGTGTGTGGGTAAGTGGTTCTTAGTACTGTATCAGCCCCTACGGGCCAGGCCTGTATCTCCTCTCCAGCGAGGCCCGGCCCCATAGTACCTGGTGTGGGGGCAGCGGGGTTGGGTAGAAGCCACGTGCTGGGCTGCGAGTGGGAGTAGGACGGAGGGGGTGGTGCTGTGCAGGGGTCACGGCTGTGTACGGCAGAGCAGGGCCGGCCCACGGTCAAAAAGAGCAGTTTTTGTACAAAGGATGGTTTTTGAGGAGCGACCTTGCATGACCCAGCATCCCCTAAAAATCCTGCAGCAAGCCCCAAGCAGCAGTAGGAGAGGAACAGGCAGTTACCCCCTCCCACAGGTGTGTGAGGTGCTACAGGCAGAAAACTCAGTTTCGATCCTTCCTCCCATTCCCCGACACGGTTAAGGCAGAAAAATGTTTGCAGAGGTGGCAAGGTATATCAACCTGTGAACATGAGCAAGTGCCTCAGATGCTCCTTATCCTAGCCCTTAAAAAATAATATAAATATTATTCATTGTGTAATAAATAGCCAGATCCCTTAAACAGAAATGGCACTTATTTTATTATAGGGACAAAGTCAATAGAGCAAAAGCGCAGCGCTGGGTGCATGACTCAAGTCAGAGGCACACCAGCTAACACTTTAACCATGTCTTATATACATTCAATATTGCATACGTATTCACTATTTTAGACAGAGTAATTGTTTATAATGATTGATTATCATTAGTCCCTTTTCTCTTCTATTTGTGTGTTTCCTTCTGAATTGTTTCTGAGGATCGATGATCTTCAGTTCCCTTTTCCCATGCATCTGTTTCCTTCTGGTAGGATCGATTATCATCAACTCCCTTCTCCTATGCATCTGTTTCCTTCTGTTAATCACTTGTGGAGTCTTTTGGAGAAGTTCTCTTTTGTTTCTCTCGGATGTTTTTCTTCATGATGATTTTCTTCATAGCTGCTGTTAGTTGTTATCTTTGAGGTTTCTCATGTTTCCTAATTTACTAAAGGTTAGTTATCCTTATAAGTCAAAGATTTATAGCCTTGTTATTATGGCGAAAGCCAACAATACCTTCACTATTTTTCACAATTGTAAAAATAAATAAATGAAAATAACAAAGCAATTATCCAGGAGGAAGACAAACAGCGTAGCACACCCCCAGCTGGTGCAAATCTGGGTTTCACTTCTGGAAATGTTAATGTACTCACCTGCCTGTCAGCACACAGGACCACCCAGTTGCATGAGAAATATCCGGCACGGGGACGTAGTTGCAAGCTGGACATTTTATCTCAGCCAGCAGAAGTAATAAGTAATCCCAGCCAGAAGTAATAAGGACATAACAGCCCTGACAGAGAAAAGCTGATGCCTATTTCTTGATAAAGAATGAATATGGTTCTATCAGGAATAATTTAAACAACTAATAGGCTGTGATGAGTTCTAAATTAATTGTAAAGTCCCCCAAAATGTCACAGTTATTTGAAGGAAATCTCTGTTGTCTGTGGACTTGTGGTCAAATAAAAATTGGGGACGAATAAAAGTGAAAATCGCATAATGCCTTAATATAAATCTGTGGCATTGGATTACATGGAGTCCAGGGATGAAATGGTAAAAGACCCTGAGATACTGCTTGTCGTGGTTTAGCCTCAGACGGCAACAAAGAACCACGTGCCACTCGCTCGGGCCTTCCTAATACAGGAAGAATCAGAAGAAAAGGCAAGACTCTTGGGTTGAGACAAAGGCAGTTTAACAGAACAGCAAAGGGAACAGGCAAACAACAACAATAACACGGACAGAGGAATATACAAACACGATTAGGGAACCGCCGCTCCCCACCCGGGCCCAGGATGCCCCGCCTTCCCCAAGCGGTGACTTCCTGCCCCCTCCCCCGGCAGCTCAGGGTGGCCATGGCTTGAGTGGGATGGAATACCTGTGTCCCTGCCGGAGCCTGGGGAGAATTAACCCTGTCCCCGCCGGAACCAGGACGTTATCCACCCCTTACTCCATACCATCTATGCCATGCCCAGATCTTACGGTCTCCAATGAATTGCCACCACTTTCCCCTGTCATTCATATATATATACACACACACACACACACACATATATTTATGCAGATACAATGCCCTTAGTTTATGGGCCATCCCTCCAAAGTGTCCGTTGAGTTCTTTTAATCCATGGCTTTGGGCTCCATCTGTTAGAACAGTCTCTCAGGGCAGGCGAGATGCTGGGTGGTGCTGGCCTGTTGCATGCTGTATTTTTCGGAGCTTGTGACTGGTGTACCCGGTGTGGCTCATGCCCACAGTCCATGGGCTGAAGACGTAGATCTTGAGGAAGTTGCTGGGCGCCAGCTGCTGAGGTCAGTCCTGATCCCATCACTGCTGCACTTCACTCTGTTTTTCATCAAAGTCCATCTGTCATTAGTTTGGGTGATTCTTACTGTAGTACAACCAATAGCTATTACAGTAATGAGGACATACAGTGACAGGGTTACTTAGTGTAATAAGTAACTAAAGGTGATTTGCTGATCAAACAAGTTAAGCAAGAGGAACGAACCCATTGTGGCAGTCTTGAGAACTCCCTGTTTAACCAGAAGAGACATGTCCACAATGTTATCTTGCTACACCAACATGGGAACTCCTGTTTGACAAAAAGCTTAACCACAATGTTATCAGAATGTATTATTCTGAGCTGATTCTGTGACCGACATTTTATCTAAACTACCTCAAGCAAGAAGCTACAGAGGGGCGTACCGAAGATGTCGAAACCGACCTCCGTGAAGATAAAAAGAGCTGCTCAGCTTGCTTGAATTTGCGAGCCTTTGGTGGAGCTGCGACTCCCCGGCCGCCCAGCGCTGCTTTTGCCTTCCTACCTCAATAAATATTTATTGAATCTATTTCGGACTCGATTTATTTTAAATTCAACTATAACAAATTTGGTGCCGTGACTTGGATCCAGACAGCCGACTCAGAATTCAACTCTGGGAGGGCGCCCCATCTTCGGATGGTCCCGGAGGAGATTCCGACTTAGCTCACCTGGATTTTCCGAACTGAGATAGGAAAGCAAAAAGAAAAGAGAAAGGAGATACTGCAGTTCCCCGTAATTTTTGTGCATGAAGAGCCGGACGAAGACTCGGGAGTGAGTATGTATATTGCGGTTCCGTTTGGTCGGGGATTGGGTACCCGGGTGCGAGTGACTGAGACGTCCACTGGACTTAGTAGCCCACCGGACGAAGTGAGTGTGGACCTCCTAATAGTGCGGTTCCCATTGTCCGCGAGGGCGTGGGCCACGAATGGAGGGAAGTGAGTGAATTTTGAGTGAAAGAAGGCACTTTCGGAAGATGGGACAGAAGAAAAGTAGGACTTCTGGTTCCATGCAGGAGATACGGGGTGGGGGTGGGCTCCCTGATATACCCCAAGATAGCCCGTTAGGCCTAATGATTCGATATTGGGATAGTTCCCCTTCTCGAAAAGGGAAGTCCAAGGAGAAATTGGTCTATTATTGTATGGAGGTATGGGGAAGAAAACAGATAAGAAAAGATTTATATTGGCCAATTCATGGATCCTTAGAGGATTGGATATGCCAACAATTAAACATATATGGTAACAACAAACGACCATTTAATAAGGAGGAGAGTGAATACGCCTTTTTATGGATCCTGGGCACGGCTCAGGCCGCTAATTTGTTTCCATTAAAAGAAAAGAAAAATGATAGAGAGAAAAGGTGGGATGTAGATGAACCTCCAGCGTCTCCCCCACCCTATGTCCCCCCTCCGCAAGGTCCTGAGCAAGATCTCCCTCCAACAGCCCCCACAGAACCTGGGGAAGAGGCTCCTCCTTCTAATCGAAGAATAACTAGAAGTCAAACTAGAGAAAGGAGGGAGGAAAACTTGTTGTATCCCTTAAGGGAGACTGCTATGGGGGGACCACAACCCGGAGTTGGATTTGTATCTGTACCCCTCAGCTCTGGGGATGTGAGGGAATTTAAGAAAGAAATGGGACACTTGTTAGAGGACCCATCAGGGGTAGCAGAACGTTTTGATCAATTCCTCGGGCCTAACATTTATACTTGGGACGAGATGGAGTCTATTTTAAAGATCTTGTTCACAAACGAAGAACGAGGAATGATCAGAACGGCAGGCATGAGGCATTGGGATCAGAGGCATCAGCATGGTCCCGCCGGAGATGTAAAATGGCCCTTACAGCGGCCCAATTGGGACAATCAAGACCCCGCACATAGAAATAACATGATTGATCTCCAGGATATGATAATTCAGGGGATTAGAGATTCTGTACCCAGAGGGCAAAATATTAATAAGGCCTTTAATGAACAACAAAAGAAAGATGAAACCCCCACCGAATGGCTGGAAAGATTGAGAAAAAGTTTACAGCTATATTCCGGGTTAGACCCCGATAGCCAAGTGGGTCAAGCCCTGCTGAAAACTCAATTTGTAGCTAAATCTTGGACAGATATAAGGAGAAAGTTAGAGAAAGTAGAAGACTGGCAGGAAAGGGGGTTAGATGAATTATTACGAGAAGCTCAGAAGGTGTATGTGAGAAGGGAAGAAGAAAATCAGAAGAAAAAAGCAAGAATCCTGATGGCAGCTGTAAGGGAAGGACAAAATCAGGGCAGGAGAGGAGAAAGTCCCCGGAAGGGCCCAGTAGAACCGAGAAGAAGAAGATTTAGTTCGCAGGACATAGAATGTTTTTATTGTCGCAAGAAGGGACATCTACAGAGAAATTGTCAGAAAAGAATGCAGGATGAGGAGATTTTTAAGGAAGATTAGGGGGGTCAGGGGCTCTATTTGCTGGGGATCCCTAAGGTTACCGAGCCCTTGATAAAATTGAAATTGGGTCCTCAGCATGAAGTGTTCGAGTTCCTTGTGGACTCGGGTGCCGAAAGATCAACAGTCCAAAAGTTACCATATGGATGTGTTGAATCAAAGGATAAACTCCAAGTAATTGGTGCAAAGGGGGAACCTTTTAAGGTGCCCCTGATAAGGAATGTAACAATAGAAGCCCCAAATAAATATGGAGTGGGAACATTTTTATTGGTCCCAGAAGCTGAGTATAACCTCTTGGGACGAGACCTGGTGGTGGAATTAGGAATCAATTTGGAAGTAGAGCAAGAGAAATTAAAAGTAAGATTATGCTTATTAACTGCGGAAGATGAAGCCAAGATTAATCCAGAAACTTGGTATAGCCCAGGGTCGGTGGGAAAATTAAATATCAAACCGATCACGGTCTCCATAAAAGACCCAGACCAGCCAATTAGGATAAAACAGTATCCCATCTCTAGAGAGGGGAGAGAAGCGTTGCAGCCAGTAATTGAGAGACTTTTGGCCCAAGGGCTTTTGGAACCCTGTATGTCTCCCCACAATACTCCCATATTGCCCGTAAAGAAGCCGGATGGGTCCTATCGTTTAGTACAAGATCTGAGAGCCGTAAATGAACGAACCATTACCCGGTTCCCTGTGGTGGCTAACTCGCACACTATACTTAATCAGTTAAGTCCAGATTATAAATGGTATAGTGTTATAGATTTAAAAGATGCTTTTTGGGCTTGTCCCTTAGAAGGAAAATGTAGGGACTATTTTGCTTTCGAGTGGGAGAACCCCAAGACCCATAGAAAACAACAATTATGGTGGACCGTTTTGCCCCAGGGATTTACAGAGTCTCCGAACTTGTTTGGACAAGCTCTGGAACAGTTACTGGAATCTTATGAATTAAGTCAGGGACTAATTCTAATACAATACGTGGATGATTTATTGATCGCTGGAAAAACTCAAGAAGGAGTCAGAAATGAGAGCATATTTATTGAATCTATTTCGGACTCGATTTATTTTAAATTCAACTATAACACTTAGCAATCAACAACACACAATTTGATTCATTGGCTATTCTCGCCCAAAATCAGGTCCCCATGAGGTACACATCGGACTTCCCCATCCTTCCACATCACCCACCAAGTGCACCCAGGTCCTTGGGCAAAAGCAACCCCACGGATGGGTTTGCCTTTGCCTGAGGCAGGACTAACCCAGACTGTCTTCCCTGACATATCCTTCATGTGCACTACAGGGACTTGATTCCCTTCTATAGTACATGGAAGTTCTGATTGGGCAGAGCCAGCCCGATTGTTAGATCCCCTGGTGTTAACTGACCAGGTAGCCTTTGCTAAATGTGTATCCCAATGTTTTAAAGTCCCACCACCCATTGCTCTCAGTGTAGTTTTTAACAGTCCATTGTATCGTTCTATCTTCCCAGAGGCTGGTGCGTGACAGGGGATGTGATATACCCACTCGATACCATGCTCTTTGGCCCAGGTGTCTATGAGGCTGTTTCGGAAATGAGTCCCACTGTCCGACTCAATTCCCTCTGGGGTACCATGTCGCCACAGGACTTGCTTTTCAAGGCCCAGGATAGTGTTCCGGGCAGTAGCATGGGGCACAGGGTATGTTTCCAGCCATCCGGTGGTTGCTTCCACCACTGTGAGCATATGGTGCTTGCCCTGATGGGTCTGTGGCAGTGTGATATAATCAATCTGCCAGGCCTCCCCATAGTTATATTTCAGCCATCGCCCTCCATACCAAAGAGGCTTCAAACGCTTGGCTTGCTTGATTGCAGCGCATGTCTCACATTCATGGATTACCTGTGCAATAGTGTCCATGGTCAAGTCCACCCCTCGGTCACGAGCCCATCTATATGTCGCATCTCTCCCTTGATGGCCTGAGGAGTCATGGGCCCACCGAGCTATGAATAGTTCACCCTCATGTTGCCAGTCCAGATCCACCTCAGCCACTTCAATCCTAGCAGCCCGATCCACCTGCTGGTTGTTCCGATGTTCCTCCGTGGCCCAATTCTTGGGCACATGGGCATCTACGTGGCATACTTTCACAACCAGATTCTCTATCCGGGCAGCAATATCTTGCCATAGTTCAGCAGCCCAGATGGGTTTGCCTCTGCGCTGCCAGTTGCCCTGCTTCCACTGCTGTAACCACCCCCAGAGAGCATTTGCCACCATCCATGAGTCAGTGTAGAGATAAAGGACTGGCCATTTTTCTCGCTCAGCAATGTCCAAAGCCAGCTGAATAGCCTTCACCTCTGCAAACTGGCTCGATTCACCTCGTCCCTCACTGGCTTCTGCAACTTGTTGTGTAGGACTCCACACAGCAGCCTTCCACTTTCGATGCTTTCCCACAATCCGGCAGGACCCATCAGTGAACAGGGCATATTTCTTCTCATTTGCTGGCAGTTTATTATATGGTGGGGCCTCTTCTGCACGCGTCACCTCCTCCTCTGGTGACATTCCGAAATCCTTGCCTTCTGGCCAGTCCATGATCACTTCCAGAATTCCTGGGCGACTGGGGTTTCCCATTCGAGTTCGCTGTGTGATCAGTGCAATCTGCTTACTCCATGTAGCATCGGTTGCATGATGTGTGGTAGGGACCCTTTCTTTGAACATCCAACCCAGCACCGGCAGTCGAGGTGCTAAGAGGAGCTGGGCTTCTGTACCAACCACTTCCAAAGCAGCTCAAACCCCTTCATATGCTGCCAATATCTCTTTTTCTGTTGGAGTGTAGCGGGCTTCAGATCCTCTGTATCCCCGAATCCAGGATCCTAGGGGTCGACCTGGAGTCTCCCCTGGTGCTTTCTGCCAGAGGCTCCAGGTAGGGCCGTTCTCCCCGGCTGCAGTGTAGAGCATATTTTTAACATCTTGTCCTGCCCGGACTGGCCCCAGGGCCACTGCATGGACTATTTCCTCTTTGATTTGTTCAGAAGGTTGTCGTTGCTCAGGACCCCATTTAAAGTCGTTCTTCATCTACTCAGAGTGCTGAGACCTGAGCACCAGTGTCCACTAAAAATGTAACTGGGGTTTTAAAAGGGCCAAGAGGAAAGGTAATTAACAAGTCTCCCTTCCTGTTGTCCGTGAGCCTTCTTAGGTGAATGCACTGGCCATCCCCCTCCCCTGCTCGCTTACTGGGGATGGTGCATCCAGTTTCCTGACTTGAGATCAATCAAGTCCTCCTCAGGGGCAGTTGGTGTCCAGAGGGACAGTTAGCACCATCTCGCCTCGCCTTTTCACCAGGAAAGTTGATCTGTCCTGGGAGATAATTTCCTTCGATCTTTCCAGGCTCCAACGAGCTTCTCTAGGGCTGCAGTGGGTAGGCCATCCATCACTCCCAGGGAATTCCCTCCTTAACTCCTTCAACCCACAACAGATTTCTCTTTGCCCCTAGATTTCATGGGGGCGTGTGCAATCCTCCCACGTTGTTCTACTCTACGCACAGTGAGTTTAGATTTACCCAATTCCCCATAAGGCCCATCCTTCGGCCATATCTAATCAATTCTTGTGCCACCTCCACCCAGGTCATAGCCCCCCCCGCTGATTCCATCTCCCTCCCCTTGGGCCTAATGTGTCCTGCAAACAGTCCTGGAGTTGGACCACATATGGTTTTAAAGAGTCAGGCAAACCTCAGATCAGGGAAGTCATTCTGTCAGGATTTGCATTTAGTAACATCAGAGAGGGTTGCCAGGACACTAAATGCCTGTCATACATTAACTGGAGACAGGCAGTCTTTTGCAGGCTTTCGGTTAAGTGGTTTATAGTTGGAATCTCAATACACACTGGGTCACCTTGTTCCATGGGATCTAACCCCCCTGCCCAATATGCAACTCAGTGGTCAAAAACACCCCAGGCCCCCAATACCCCTGTGCCTTATCTTCTGACAATAAAATCCGGTCTCTGCCAGTCAACGATACCCTCCCATACATATTCAGTTTCTTGAGCTAGTCTAGTATATTTTTTCCTGGATTTTTAATAGTATTGTTCAGGTGGTAACTTGCGGGGCTGCCCCTGCCTGACTATTATCAGTAGGTCTTAGTCTTAATTAGAGGTCTCAATGTTGCCTCCTCATTTTGGGGGTAAAAAAATTTTCCAGCTCATCTCTAACTCCTTTGTCAGATACAAAGGTCTATTAGCCAATTTTGCCAGACTTGTAAATCCCAGTTCATTATCCAGGAAAGGGTTAAGATCCATCTGGTCACAGGTTTCTCATTCACTCTCCTCTAGTTCAGGCCATAAGATTTTTTTTCTTGGTCCGGGGCATCCGACAGAGCCGCATGTAGTCGCTGAGTTGCTAATTGATTTTGCAAAATTTCAATTTTCTCTTGCAAGGATTTTATTTTCTCTCCTTCCATTTTCCTGGTCAAGTGTTTGTCCTCCTGGGCTGCGGTCAGCGCTGCCCCTAATACTGCATACACTATAGCTTTTCCTTTACCTAACCGCAGCTTTTGCTCCTTTGCAAGGGTAGTGATATGACTTGCCACTGCTTCTGGATTATGCCAATTATCATGGGCCCAGACCATTCCCAGCAGAGTAGGACACACCTTGTACTCCTTCAATTTTTCCAAATTATATATCTATAATCTTCATTAGCATATGCAGGGGTGTGCACTTTCATATGCATTTCACAAATAATGAAGCAAAGGTCACTTATTGGACACAATGGCCTCGAGAACCAAGAATTAGCAAACTCACCACACGAGTGGCAGAACTATCCTGTCTTCACAAAGCAGTCCTCCCACACTTCTCAGATGCCTGAGCCTTATCAGTTCTTTGAAGGCCAGGCCTGCATTATTTGTTTCCTTGCAAGCATTTGAGGCATTCCATTGAAGGCTTGGAGGGCCTTCTGCCCCTTATCAGGGAAGGGTAAGGATGTGTCTTCTTAAACAGTCTGCAATTCAAGATACTCAATACAGCTCCAAATTAGCATGCTATGCTTTGAAATTTGGAAGACTTGTCCCCTCCATCCCCCACCCTCCCCAATTACCACTACAAATGGCAAGAGATTTCCTACAAATTCCTGTTACAGAAAGTATGCAAGTTTTGTTCTGAAGGTTACTTTTCAGTTACTATGTGAAAAGAGAAGCTCTAAAAACAGAACACTTTTCTTCAAGGGACCTTTTGATATTTCCAACATTTAAAGTACACAGGTAAAGCTTGCTAAATTTCAGCATCAGTATTAAAGTAAGAACAGCATACAACTCATGCCAGTATCAAGCAAAAAAAAAAGTGCTTGACAAGTTAACCTCTGTGTCTCATTTTAAAGACAGACAAGTTACACTAACATACAGCCTTGTGAGGAATCCTTAACCTTCCTAACAGAATACTTGGGAGTTACACAAGTAGACGTCCTGCATCTACCATAAAAAACAGAGCAAGTGATGAAGATCATAGAATGGTTGAGGTTAGAAGGGACCTTAAAGATCATCTTGTTCCAACCCCCCTGCCATGGGCAGGGACACCTCCCACTGGACCAGGCTGCTCAAAGCCCCATCCAGCCTGGTCTTGAACACTTCCAGGGATGGGGCATCCACAGCTTCCCTGGACAACCTGTTCCAGTGCCTCACCACACTCACAGTAAAGAATTTCTTCCTAATATCTAATCTAAATATCCCCTCTTTCACTTTAGAACTGTTACCCCTCATCCTATCACTCCACTCCCTGATAGAATCCCTCCCCATGTTACCTGAAATAAAAGCCCTTGAAACCAGAAGTAGTTTAAAGAGGAGATATTGCTTTATTTGACATAGGGTGCTAGGGGGAAAACCCACAAATCTAGCACACCTTACCGGGGATATTCACCCATTATTTATACACAAAAGATTCTCATAATTCCACCTACCTAATACATAACTCCACCTAGGCTTACATTTTCATTAGGATGACCGAATAGCCCTTTTGCACACACGTATCAAGTTTTGCTGCGTCAGCAAAACACTTCTGCGCAAGCATGAGTGTCTTGGTGGTTGTTTGGGTAAGGAGACCCTTCCTCACGTTATCCTTTTAAGGTATTGAGTCATCTCAGGACAGTAAAAGTTTACTGTAAGTTTGCCAACTTCTCGAGGATGATAAAGATGTTCCTTGAAGTAGCCACAGCTCTGTCCTAAGTGGTATAGGAGTACATACTTGATGCATAGAAGAACCTTGAAGTGATTAACTACTACTTGTTATCCCATCCTTGGTGATTAGCTACTCCTGACTGTCTCCTCATTATCACCATCTGTAACATCAGCTCAGTGACTAGCCATTTTCTCACACAGTAAGAGAGTCAGTAATTAGCTATTTTCTCACACAGTAAGAAGGTTAATAGGAAACAAACAACATTTTAGTTAGCATATGGTTAGAAACAAAGCAGAGACCTGTCTTTGGTAACAATTCCCCCCTTTGTGACTTCTTTAAAATATGTAATTAAGTCCCATAATAAGAATACACACTCTTATTTGCTAGTGAGACACATACTTTGATTATACACTGCAGAAGCACATAAAGACACACAAAACCTAAAATCCCAAGACAACTATCACTAAGAAACAAATTGAAATAAAAAGTCCTACTCCAATATAGAACAATATAATATGTGTGCAGGTCCTTTGCAGAATTCAGATATTTCCTGTGTATTATTCATACAGTCTTCCATCTCAGTCTCAGCTTTAACAGATTGCATCCCTGGGAAACTATTTCCTTTCCCAGTTATCAGGTGCCAAACCTTTCTTAACTCTGGTATAATAAATCCAAGACTTCACTCTGTCTAATTTCACAACTGTGTAAGTCATTAAAAGAACTTGAAAAGGTCCTTTCCACTTCTCTTTCAAGGGTTCATCACTCCAGTTTTTCATATCTGAAATGGATGAACTACTGCATCTAGCCTGACAGGTGTCTTCTGATGCAGATACCTATTAAGGGAAGAAAGAACTTTTCCTAGAGAGATTACATATTCTTTGGTATGCTGTTTTGCTAATATTATCTCATTCCCTGGCTCACGAGACAGACTCTGGTCACCCATAGAGTATTTCAAATGGGCTAACTTTTTCCTTAGACCTAGGAGTGATCCTGGCCCTTAACAGAGCTGAAGGGAGAGCATCCGACCACTTCAGTTGTGTTTCCTGACAAATCTTACTGATCTGTCTTTTTAACATTTGATTCATTTTTCTACTTGCCCACTTGATTGGGGTCTCTCCAAGGGGCATGCAAATCCCATTTTACCCCTAAAACCCTTACTAAAGCCCAAACCACTTCTGCCACAAAGTGTGGTCCCCTATCTGATGACATCCCAATCAGGATTCCAAACCTTGGAATAACTTCCCTTAGTAATACCTTCACTACCTCCCGTGCCTGGTTGGTACAGCAGGGAAAAGCTTCAGGCCATCCAGAAAAGGTATCTACTAGTACCAACAAGTACCCGTACCTGACTTGCCCGAGAAGCTCAGAAAAATTAATTTGCCAGTAATCCCCTGGTATATTTCCTTTCTTTATTGCTCCTGGTGGGGATCTCTGCTTACTATGGGGATTATTCTTCTGACATATTTCACATTTGCTTACAACACTTTTTGCAATACTGGTCATTCCCACTCCCAGAGCACAAGTCTCAGTATTATCTATTAAAGCCTCCATTCCCCAATGAGTTTCTTTATGGGTTTTCTCTAAAATATCTCATAAGATTCTCAGGTAATATCACACGCTGATCCTTGGTCATCCACCATTCATTTTCATCCTTATCAGACATTAACAAACTTAGCTAATTGTTCATCCCTTTCTGTATACTTGAGAGGCTGACTTAGATGTTGATATCTTTCAGGCCACATCCCAAGGATTTTCTGTTCTGCAGCTTGCCTGGCAGTCATATCCACCTTTCAATTTCCTGTAATGATGAAAGAGTTGCCGAATTGATGAGCCTCACAGTGCATTACAGCAATTTGTTTAGGCAATTGCACCACTTCTAATAACTTCTTTAAGTTTCCATATCTAACTGGTGTTCCTTGAGTAGACAGGAGACCTCTTTCCTTCCACAACGCCCTAAGTGCATGCAACACCCCAAAAGCATATTTCGAGTCAGTCCATGTGTTTGCAATTTTCCCAGCTGCTATTTCTAAAGCTCTGATTAGTGCAATTAATTCTGTTTTTTGTGCTGAAGTTCCTAGAGGGAGTGCTTCTGCCTCTATAACTACTTCTTCTAGGATTACAGCATATCCTGCCTTCCTAGTTCCATTATCAACAAAACTACTCCCCTCCACAAATAGATTCATTTCTGCTGAGTCTATAGGTTCATCCTTTAAATCCGCTTGACTAATAACAATTGAACAGGTTTATTCTAAACAGTCATGTTCTGTCTCACCCAGTAAAGGTAACAAGGTTGCCGTGTTCAGTACTGAAGTTGCTTTTAATTCTACATCATCCTGTTCTAATAAAACAGCTTGATATTTCATCATTCAGCTAGGGGACAACCAATGCCCCCCTTTTTGCTCTAAAACAGTAGCCACCACATGTGGTACCTGAACGATCAGCTTCCGTCCCAGGGTTAACTTCCACGCCTCTTGTATGAGCATTACAGTAGCTGCCACCGCCCGCAAACAAGAAGGCCAACCTTTACTTACTTGGTCCAGTTGCTTGGAAAAATATCCTACTGGTCTTTTCCAGGATCCGGTCTTCTGAATCAGTACTCGCAAAGCAATATGTTGTTTCTCGTAAACAAATAACTCAAAAGGTTCTTCCAGGTTTGGTAGTCCGAGAGCCGGGACACCCATGAGCGCACGTTTCAATTGAACAAACGATTGTCTGCTTTCCGGAGTCCATTCTAGGAGATTTCCAGGTCCCTTGATAGCTTCATACAAGGGTTTCCGCTAACAAGCTGAAATTAGTGATCCACAGGCGACACCATCCGGCCATTTCCAGAAACGCTCTCAGCTCCTGTTTAGAGTTTGGTTCAGGTATTTGACAGATTGCTTCTTTCCGCTCTATTCCCAGGCTCTGTTCTCCCTGCATAATCGTAAAACCCAGATAAATAACAGTTTGTTGCACCGCTTGAGCCTTCTTCTGAGATACTCAATATCCAGCTGCTCCCAGAAAATTCAAGAGATCAATTGTATATTGCACACAATCGGGTTTTGTCTGTGTCCCCAGGAGAATGTCATCCACATACTGTAACAAGGTTACTGTCACAATTTCTTTCTGCCAGTTCTCTAAGTCTTTAGCCAGCTGATTGCCAAAAATCGTGGGACTATTCTTAAGTCCTTGCAGTAATGCAGTCCAACATAACTGTGTTTTTCATCCCATAGTGGGACTTTCCCACTCAAAGGCAAACTACTTCTGACTTTCTTCTTTTAGTGGGATACAAAAGAAAGCATCCTTTAAATCCAATACAGTAAACCATTGATCTGTTTCCTTTATGGTGGTCAGCAGAGTATACGGATTGGTCCAAGATTTACACTCAGTAGTGGCTAATCTATACTCATCAGTATGCGGCTTCTTTACTGGTAAAATGGGAGTATTATATTCTGATTGACATTCCCACAACAGTCTGTATTTAATAAACTTTTCTATCAATGGTTCAAGTCCTCTTTTTGCTTCTAATTTTATTGGATATTGTTTTCATCTTACCAGTTGTGCATTCAGCTTTAAGTCAATTTTTACCGGTTCTGCTGCTTTAGATTGTCCCGGCATTCCCGCTTCCCATACAAGAGGATTCACTACATTCATCACTTCCTCCAGGACTGTAGATGTCTGTACATATTTGTTTTGCTGGCATAAGAAAACTTGCGCCTCCAATGCTTTTTCTTCTGGTATTTGCACATGGATATGATTATCTTCAAATACAATCTGAGCATTAAGTTTACTTAATAGATCCCTTCCCAATAATGGCATAGGGCAATCGGGTACATACAGGAACTTATGCATAAAAACCTCGAGATCCATATCCACATTTCATAGGTTGAAAGAAAAGCCTTATTTCTCTATTCCCTGTAGCGCCAATAATAGAAATATTTTCACTGATTAATTTTCCTTTACAAGAATTCAAAACTGAGTATGCTGCTCCTGTATCTACTAAAAATTCTACCTTTTCATTCCCCAACTTCAGGGTAACCATGGGTTCTATTGAGGACACTTTTGAGGTTTTCCCTGGTCCCCGCCACTCGGAATCCTGATCCAGAGTGAGCAACTCTGTTACCTTGGGATTTTCCACATTTCAGGGAAATCGTTTCTGAAGTCTATTCTGGGGACATTCTCTCTTCCAATGTCCCTTTCATCTACAAAGTGCACACTGATCCTTTTCCAGAGTGGGGCAAAAATTCCCATCTCTTCCCCCAGCTGCAAATACCAATTAACCGACTGACGCATATCCTTTCTGGTATGATTTACTCTGGGGGGTTACCATACAATTTTTACCATACAATATCTCAACTTGTTGCTCAGCTGGCTACTCACCACCCGACAGGGAATCACCAGGGAAATCCCTGGAGAAGAGGTCCAGTGCGTGCTACAGTTCTGCTTGTGATTCCCTACAGCAATGAGAAGCAGTCAAACACCAAGCCTATACGCTAAGTCCCACCTGGGTCGCCAAAACTGTTACCTGAAATAAAAGCCCTTGAAACCAGAAGTAGTTTAAAGAGGAGATATTGCTTTATTTGACATAGGGTGCTAGGGGGAAAACCCACAAATCTAGCACACCTTACCGGGGATATTCACCCATTATTTATACACAAAAGATTCTCATAATTCCACCTACCTAATACATAACTCCACCTAGGCTTACATTTTCATTAGGATGACCGAATAGCCCTTTTGCACACACGTATCAAGTTTTGCTGCGTCAGCAAAACACTTCTGCGCAAGCATGAGTGTCTTGGTGGTTGTTTGGGTAAGGAGACCCTTCCTCACGTTATCCTTTTAAGGTATTGAGTCATCTCAGGACAGTAAAAGTTTACTGTAAGTTTGCCAACTTCTCGAGGATGATAAAGATGTTCCTTGAAGTAGCCACAGCTCTGTCCTAAGTGATATAGGAGTACATACTTGATGCATAGAAGAACCTTGAAGTGATTAACTACTACTTGTTATCCCATCCTTGGTGATTAGCTACTCCTGACTGTCTCCTCATTATCACTATCTGTAACATCAGCTCAGTGACTAGCCATTTTCTCACACAGTAAGAGAGTCAGTAATTAGCTATTTTCTCACACAGTAAGAAGGTTAATAGGAAACAAACAACATTTTAGTTAGCATATGGTTAGAAACAAAGCAGAGACCTGTCTTTGGTAACACCCATCTTTCCTGTAGGCCCCCTTTAGGTACTGGAAGGCTGCTATAAGGTCTCCCCAGAGCCTTCTCTTCTCCAGGCTGAACAACCCCAGCTCTCTCAGCCTGTCCTCATAGGAGAGGTGCTCCAGCCCTCTGATCATGTTTGCGGCCCTCCGCTGGACACCTTCCAACACATCCACATCCTGCCTTTGCATCACCAGTTTTCAAATTTATGCACTACAAAATAAATTACATTATAACACTTGGAAGGAATTAGCAAAAATCAATACACAGTTAAAACAAACCTGTGATGTAAGTTGATTAGACAACACAGACAACCTAGTCAATGAGTCCAAGAGCAACAGGGGAATAACATCTAATCCATTAGTGGCTTCTGCTCCAGTATACCAGGAAACCACCTGCTTGGTTTAAGTTGTGTACTATGGCAGATATCTGCAATCCAGCTCTAAGAACCAGCATTTCTACAACTGCTAATAGTGTTTATAAAGCAGAGCAGCAGCTCCTCTATAGAATCTGGAGCATGAACTGCACATGCAAAAGCATGGTATGTCTGGTAGTCAGGGCACTCCCATGTCAGAAGTGTTTTGGCTAGGTCAGACACTTACTATATGGTATTTGTAGAGACATCAGTATGCTATTTTAGTCTGCCTCTTCATAACCTTGAAGCATTTATCTGTCTGTACAGGAAAGTTGTAGAGAAGACACCAAACCAGCTATCCACACTACAGAAGTCAGCATTTAGACTCCCAGATTCTTTGAGAAAGCCATATTTAGTCCAACATTATTTTTCAACATGCTACACGGTTCAAGTGGCACTTACCAAACTGTTATAATGTAAAATAAAAAAGGCTGTGGGGAAAATTAAGATTTACAAGCTTAACTGCAAAATTCAGTGAACTATCTTCCTGCTAACATGAAAGATAATGAGCACTTAGTTGGACCATGCCATTCTCAATTAAAACATTCTGTAGAGACACTAGGTGAGCCTCCAGTGTCCATCTCTGGGGGACAGGCTTTAAGCAGCACATGCAGATGAGATACTGAAAGTAATTGTTCACACAAATGCCTGTAATCATTTACAAAGGGTGACCAAATCATATTTAAAGCCTTTATTTTGTTGCTCTGTTCCCACCAAAATAAGGCAGCTGAACTTGCACTGTTTAAGTTTTTTCTTAAGACATACCAGGTAGTATCAGGGACAAAACAGTGGACTGAGCAGACATAAGCAATTGTGATTTAGTGCATAAGTCATTATTGGGAAAGACAATCAAAAATATGACAGTGATTCAAATACCAGCTGTTTGGAAGTAACTGCATATTAGTGCCAAAACCAGATTCAGAAATTCTTTCAAATTGATTTTCCATGCAGTCAGCTTCACTGTGCTGTAGCATGAAGAGCCTGTCAACAGCAAGTAACTAACTTTTAAAGTAACAGAAAACATTACAGTGAACAGGAAGCTCAAGGGGTACTAGATAGTGAACACAGAGAAGTCCGTTTTAAAAGGAGACTGAAGATGCAGCTTGGACTTTTCAGTTGAAGAGAGAGATTTTTAACTCCAAGAAGGTATTGCAAAGAAAAAGCAGCACCCTTGTAAACTTTGTTATAGTTGTCCAGAAGAAATGATGGTAGAGACTCCACGCTACTATCTGATGAAATTCTACTGAGCTAAGTTCAAAATATCTCTAGAAACCTGAACTTGTGTCTATATTTTTCCCATTAATGAAGATGCCCTCCTTCCCCAGCTATCTTTGAAAAACATCACTATCTTTTCAGTATTAAGCTTGCTTACTACTGACATGCCTCCTCTCCCCCACTACAAATGTTTGAAGTAGCACCTATTACAATGCTCACATGTACAATTCTGCTTATACACAAGCCACAAAGGGAAACAGCAAAGCACTGGAAGCTCAGTGCCAAGACAGTCCCAGAGCTGGTTTAGATTCATAGCATTTAAAAGCAGCAAGGACTAGCAGGTACCTTAATAGCAGCTAACCAGATGGACACTGAGCAAGACAGCTCAGGGTCTCAAAACCAGCAACCAGCACCACAGTGTGTTGTCACAATAGGACACAAGCAGCAATCAGAATTACTACACCAAACAGACAAATCAGATGAATGACAATGTGGGCAGCATTAATTATAACTGATATTTGATCCCCACAAAACTAAGAGTGCATAAACTGTTGCTTCCTACTTCTTACACTCAGCTATAGGTCTGATAAATCCTCAGTATTATAGCTTAAGAAATACGTTAGCATCCAAATACTATAAGCCCTAAGCAAGAAGTAAAGAACAAACCAGTATGAGCGCTGGGGTTTACACTCAGACAGCAACAAAGAACCACAAGACCAGTCTCACACACACACCCCCCTACAGCCATAGGGGGAGAATGGGAAGAAAAGGGCAAAACTCACAGGTTGAGACAAAGGCAGTTTAACAGAAGAGCAAAAGGAACAAGAAAAACCAACAGGAACACAGAGAGGAATGTACAAACACAATTACAGTACCACTGCTCAGTGACCAGACCAGGATGCCCAATCCTGCTCCAGGCAGGGACTTCCTGCCCCTTCTCTGAGCCAGCTCCAGGCTACAGACTGAGCATGGCTCACATGGGATGGAATACCTGTGTCCCTGCTGGAGCCCGGGGAGAATTAACCCTATTCCTGCTGGCACCAGGACATTATCCACCCCTTATTCCATACCATCGATGTCATGTCTTGGGTTAAGACAAAGGCAGTTTAACAGAACAGCAAAGGGAACAAGAAAACAACAACAATAACACGGACAGAGGAATATACAAACAAGATTAGGGAACCGCCACTCACTGACCAGACCAGGACACCCCAACCCCCTCCAAGCGGTGACTTCCTGCCCCCTCCCCCAGCAGCTCAGGGTGGCCATGGCTCGAGTGGGATGGAATACCTGTGTCCCTGCCGGAGCCTGGGGAGAATTAACCCTGTCCCTGCCAGAACCAGGACATTATCCACCCCTTATTCCATACCATCTATGCCATGCCCAGATCTTACGGTCTCCAAAGAATTGCCACCACTTTCCCCTGTCATTCATATATATATATACACACACATATATATTTATGCAGATACAACGCCCTTAGTTTATGGGCCATCCCTCCAAAGTGTCAAGGTTTGCCTTTGCCTGAGGCAGGACTAATCCAGACTGTCTTCCCTAGCATATTCTTCATGTGCACTACGGGGACTTTATCCCCTTCTACAGTACGTGGAAGTTCTGATTGGGCAGGGCCAGCCCGATTGGTAGATCCCCTGGTGTTAACTAGCCAGGTAGCCTTTGCCACCATCCATGAGTCAGTGTAGAGATAAAGGACTGGCCATTTTTCTCGCTCAGCAATGTCCAAAGCCAGCTGAATGGCTTTCACCTCTGCAAACTGGCTCGATTCACCCTGTCCTTCACTGGCCTCTGCAACTTGTCGTGTAGGACTCCACACAGCAGCCTTCCACTTTCGATGCTTTCCCACAATCCGGCAGGACCCATCAGTGAACAGGGCATATTTCTTCTCATTTGCTGGCAGTTTGTAATATGGTGGGGCCTCTTCTGCACGCGTCACCTCCTCCTCTGGTGACATTCCGAAATCCTTGCCTTCTGGCCAGTCCATGATCACTTCCAGAATTCCTGGGCGACTGGGGTTTCCCCATTCGAGTTCGCTGTGTGATCAGTGCAATCCGCTTACTCCATGTAGCATCAGTTGCATGATGCGTGGTGGGGACGCTCCCTTTGAACATCTAGCCCAGCACCGGCAGTCGAGGTGCTAAGAGGAGCTGGGCTTCCGTACCAACCACTTCCGAAGCAGCTCAAACCCCTTCATATGCTGCCAATATCTCTTTTTCTGTTGGAGTGTAGCGGGCTTCGGATCCTCTGTATCCCCGAATCCAGGATCCTAGGGGTCGACCTGGAGTCTCCCCTGGTGCTTTCTGCCAGAGGCTCCAGGTAGGGCTGTTCTCCCCGGCTGCGGTGTACAGCACATTTTTAACATCTTGTCCTGCCCGGACTGGCCCCAGGGCCACTGCATGGACTATTTCCTCTTTGATTTGTTCAGAAGGTTGTCGTTGCTCAGGACCCCATTTAAAGTCATTCTTCTTCTGGGTTCCTTGACACAGAGGGCTTACAATTAGACTGTAATCTGGGATATGCATCCTCCAAAACCCCACAATGCCTAAGAAAGCTTGTGTTTCCTTTTTACTAGTTGGTGGAGACATAGCTGCTATTTTGTTGATCACATCCATTGGGATCTGACGGTGTCCATCTTGCCATTTTATTCCTAAAAACTGGATCTCCTGCGCAGGTCCCTTGACCTTACTTCGTTTTATGGCAAAACCAGCTTTCAGAAGGATTCGGACTATTTTACTCCCTTTCTCAAAAACTTCTTCTGCTGTGTTTCCCCATACAATGATGTCATCAATGTATTATTGCAGATGTTCTGGAGCTCCACCCTGTTCCAGTGCAGTCTGGATCAGTCCATGGCAAATGGTGAGGCTGTGTTTTCACCCCTGGGGCAGTCGATTCCAGGTGTACTGGACGCCCCTCCAAGTGAAAGCAAACTGTGGCCTGCACTCTGCTGCCAAAGGGATTGAGAAGAATGCATGTCCGGCACAGCAGCACTCAGCGGTGGCATGACTTCATTCAGGCCACGGTAGTCTACAGTTAGCCTCCACTCTCCATTAGATTTTCGCACCGGCCATATGGGACTGTTAAAGGGTGAGCGAGTCTTGCTGATCACTCCTTGAACCTCTAGTTGATGAATCAGCTCATGGATGGGAATCAGAGAGTCTCAGTTAGTGCGATATTGCCGCCGATGCACCGTTGTGGTAGCAATCAGCACCTGCTGTTCGTCAACCCTTGACAACCCCACAACAGAAGGGTCCTCCGAGAGACCAGGCAAGGTAGACAACTGTTTAACTTCCTCCGTCTCCAAGGCAGCTATGCCAAAGGCCCACCAGTACCCTTTTGGGTCCTTAAAATACCCTCTCCTGAGGTAATCTATGCCAAGGATGCATGGAGCCTCTGGGCCAGTCACAATGGGATGCTTTTGCCACTCATTCCCAGTTAGGCTCACTTCCGCCTCCAGTACAGTCAACTCTTGGGATCCCCCTGTCACCCCAGAAATACAAATGGGTTCTGCCCCTCTATAGCTGGATGGCATTAGGGTGCCCTGTGCACCCGTGTCCACTAGAGCCTTATACTCCTGTGGGTCTGATGTGCCAGGCCATCGAATCCACACCGTCCAATAAACCCGGTTGTCCCTTTCCTCCACCTGGCCGGAGGCAGGGCCCCTCTAATCCTGGTCATAGTATCCATTACTCACTTCTTGCAGAAATGACTTGGAAGTTCCTTCAAGGGGATCAGGCCTTCTGCTCTGTCTGGGGAACGGCCCACTGGAAACTGGGGCAGCACTTTTCCTGGTGGAAAACCCCCTGGTGGACAACCCCTTTTGTGGTTGTCCTTCCTTGCAACTCCTGTACCCGTGTCCGCAGGGTCAAAGTAGGTTGTCCATCCCACTTCCTCATGTCCTCTCCGTGGTCATGCAGGTAGAACCACAGGGTGCCTTGTGGTGTGTACCCTCTGTAGTCTCTCTCTCGAGTGGGGAAATGCCTGCTCCTAACAGCTGAGACGCTGGCCCGTACAGGTGGGGAGTAGGACACATTCTCTTCAAGTTGCTGGACCTTCCGGGACAGTTTCTCCACAGCTGAGACAAGGGTGGGGGAGGGGAGAGAGACTTTCTTCATATCACTGGAGTCAGCCAGCCACCTCATCCACCGTTGGTCCCTCTTCACCTTTCCATTCCATTACTGCCAGTGAGTTGGCATATGACGATGGTGCGCTCCGTACAAACTTCCGCCACATGGGCCTTGTGCATCGCACCTCATCAGGGTCTGTGGGTAAGTCTGCATTGTCCAAGTCATAATAAATCATCTCCCACACGGCTAATTCTCTCAGGTACTGGATACCTCTTTCCATGGTGGTCCACTTGCTGGGTGACATACAACATCTTCACTGAAGGGGTACCTCTCCCTCACACCTGACAGGAGTCATTTCCAGAGGCTGAGGGCTTGGGTCTTCTTCCCAATTGCCTTGTCAATGCCGCCTTCCCTAGACAGGGATCCCAGCTGCCTGGCTTCCCTACCCTCTAATTCCAGGCTACTGGCCCCGTTATCCCAGCACCGGAGCAGCCAGGTGACAATGTGCTCGCCTGAAAGTCAGCTGAAATCTTTTCGCATATCCCACAGCTTGCTCAGGGATCAGGGGATTATCTCTGGTTCTGCCTCTTCCTCCTGTCCTTGTGATGGCCCTGGTTCATGATCATCCCTTACTAAGCAAAGTGATTTCGTTGTTTACTACTTCTGTATAGGAGCGACTGATACCAGCACAGGTTGTATTTCTGGTTCAGCTGCAGTACCTGTTACTGGGGTTGGAATAGTCACAGGGCCTGTCAGTCTTTTCCCTCTCTTTCCACTGAGGGTGCTGCATAATATCCAACAGTGTTTGGTAAACACTGGCCAGGGCCCAGCACAGTGCTGTGAGTTGTGCCTCTCTGGAATAGCCACAGCATTTTCCCTTCAGATATTCTACCACTTTATCAGGGTCCTGTAATTGTTCAGGGGTGAAGTCCCAGACCATTGGAGGTGAGAAGTTCTCTAGGTACCTGCCCATGCTCTCCCATATGCCATGCCACCCCTGACTATCCAGCCTCGGGGCAGATCTCTGGGTAGTAGTCTTAAGTAGTTGCTTAACCCTAAAGAAGAACTGATACACATTCAGGAGACATAGCAATAGGAACATGCTGGTTTGAGCATCCCAAGGATATTCAAAATTCTCAAAAGTTGTCATACCTGACCCGAAGGAGAAAAGGGAGGCCAAAGAGCTGGGGAAAGTATCCCCCCCCGTTTCCCCCATAGACAGAGTGTGATTACTAATAAATTCTGAGAGATGGTGCCCGAGGTATGGGCAGGACAGCAGTGCCACATAAACACCCCAACATAACTGTGTTAACAGTTATGTTTATCATAAGCTGATATTGCACAGGACAGCAAAATGAGGATCCTGATCCCTCTCCCAAAGGTGATAAACATCATCACAGGGAGTACATAAACCATATAGGAATTTACATAACAGCCATGAGAACAAACAGAGCAACATCGTTACCAGCAACTATTTAACTAATATAGTAAATGCATACAACAACTTTTTTTTTTTTTTTTTTTTTTTTTTACAAGCTCTAGTTGGATTTGTCATTATCTCAACCCTTCCAGACTCACATTGGGTGCCAAAAAGGACTATCGTGGTTTAGCCTCACCCAGCAAAGAGCCACGCCGCCACTCTCTCAACCCCCCACCACCGTAGGGAGAATCAGAAGAAAAAGGCAAAACTCACGGGTTGAGACAAAGGTAGTTTAACAGAACAGCAAAGGGAACAGGAAAAAGAACAACAATAATACCAATAGAGGAGTGTACAAACACGATTTACAGTACCACCGCTCACTGACTGGACCCAGACACCCCAGCCCACTCCAGGCAGCGACTTCCTACCCCCTCCCCTGGCCAGCTCCTGGCTACAGACTGGGCATGGCTCACATGGGATGGAATACCTGTGTCCCTGCCAGAGTCTGGGGAATATTAGCCTTATCCCCGCCGGAACCAGGACAACAAGTCACAGCAAAGGTTCATCCTTCCACCCCTACTGGCACCATAGCTGGCACTGCTGTTTGCATGGCCAGGTAACAAGCTAGCCAGAAAGTCCCTCATTTTTAACTTAAATGGTTTATTTTGGAAGAAGTGACCACTTCGACCTTTATTTATGGAGTTAAAGTGTCAACAGTTTAGACAGGACATACTTAGACCAAGCAGCCACTTGGTTCTTGCAATAGTGTGGGATTGCATACACAGGAAAAAATCCCAGCCCAGAAGGAGCCCTCAGCTACCACTGAAATCCTGCACAAATGCCTGTTACCTTTCCTAGCTCATAACAAGACAATTTTGTATACTGTCAATTGTGGTTTTAAGTGTTAGTAATCTGTTGATAATCTGAAAGCTGCATACATGCATGCACGTACTCTCAGTACTTTTCTACTCCAGGAAAAAAAAAAACCCACATAGCCAGGGTTTTCCTTCTTTTTCCATCCTAATACCAGAGCAGTATCTTGGCAGCCATAGTGCAGGGGGATGACAGCAGGGAAAATAATCTAAGCAAGTTAAGTAGTGACCTACTTGCTTGTTTAACAATAAAGATAGCCAAACAAGCAACTTTTGACCAGACTTAGTGATTGCCTGACTTACAACACACATTTTAAAATTATGGCTTCAGCAGCATGCGTACCTTTATGGAGCATGTTATTAACATCCCATGTTTAACTTTTTGGAAGAGTGTAAGAAGCAAGCACTCACCAGAAGCCAGCTCTAATATAGTCTGGTTACGGCAGAAAAATCACCCATCACCACCCTTCAAAGTACACTGGGCTTTCAAGAGAGCTCTAATTTACTGATATTTGCATACCACAAGCTGTACAGTAACCATCATTTTTGCAGCTCATTAGTAGCCACAAGCCCCTTATTGCATTTATGGGCTACGTTAACTTTGAAGGTTTGCCAGCACCTAGCAAGTCACAGCCTCATTGTACTGGACATTACCCAATTGGTAAGTAACACATCTCACCCTTAAAATATGCCAACAGCACTGATTGCCTCCTGCAAAAGGACATAAGTTTCAAAATATGCTCCTTTACTCTCCTTACACAGAGGTTAACCTCATTTGAGTAGATTGCTGCTCAAGTTACTCTGCACTATTTTCAGTTGGCCTCTTCCCAATAGGGCATCAAAGTATCAATGTGTGACTGCAGAAAAAGAATCAGATGCTAAAACTAACACGAGCACTAGTTAGAGTCCATTCCAAGTGCTTTAAAAAAACAAACAAACAAACAACACACCACCAAAAAACACAACCAACCCCCCACACACACCCCAAAAAACAACCAACCAAAAACCTTTGAATTAATTTGTGTTTTGTAGGAAAAAGTACTTCCTTCTGCTGGCAAGATGGCTCTTATACTAAAATATACTGACAGCTTTGAAGCCATAAAATATACTGGATCTGCAGCAAAGCATTTCTCAAAAACAAATATCTAGAAGACATCTACACAATTAACTACTGTTTAGTGTTGCACAAAGTCACACCATCTTTTCAAGATAAAAAGCCTGCAGAGATACAAAGGTTGAACACAGTGGCTGTTTACAGTCCATATTAACAGCAAGTGAGATGGCATTTCAGGCTCAACAGTTCCAATCCCAGGGAAGTTGTGGATGCCCCATCCCTGAGGGTGTTCAAGGCCAGGCTGGATAAGGCTTTGAACAGCCTGGTCTAGTGGGAGGTGTCCCTGCCCAGGGCAGGGGGGTTGGAACTAGATGATCTTTAAGGTCCTTCATGTTTGCTGCAGTGCTGTCCAACCTTTCAGGTTAGTATGTCTGTGGACACCAGACTTCATATTTCATGTAGGGCCATTTTACTAGCTGCGGCCATCAGGATTAAAATGCTGTCATTCTCCTATCAGCAGGGGGGAGGGGGAAATTCCTCAGCAAATCCAAAGCAGGGTAACCCATACTGTGCACTAAGATGTATGTGCTGTAGAGCTCACATGCATTGTACAATCAGTTGTGCACTGGGCTTTGCAGTCTCTATCATAAGGGGGGTTTTATGCTTCTGCTCTAAACAAACATACAAGGCAGGATATCTAGTTATATCTAAGGTAACACAGCTCATTTGCCTTTTTTTTTTTACTGTGAACAGTTAGCTTTAAACACAGCTAGTGCAATAACAGATTAATGATCATGGAAGCCTGCATCACTAATTCATTGTATTTACAGTTCAGTAGTTTAAATACAAGAAGCCACAACAGCAAGATTTTTGATTTGCAGGTTAAACACTGACTGATCTGACATTCTTATACATGTTAACATATGACATTAAAGTTGCTTCCAACGTGAAATGATGTAAGAGACAACTGACTACAGCAAACTAATGAGAAAATTTCACCAGAAATACCTAAGAATATGTAAAACCAGTCATTCAATAGGTGTTTATAAGTATAGATTTTAAAGTCATCATCCTTTTTACACTGAAAAATTTTCTCCATAAATACATGGTACAGAACAGGAACTGGTTGAGGCTACCTCCTTATCCCACATGTAACAAACATCCTCCAAGAAGATAAGCACAGAGGTTTAACCAGGTAAAAAAAGGATCCTGTGCTCTCCAGGAAGAAACTTAATTAATAGCTATCTACAAATAGCTCATCCTTAGTTTTTCTGGACACTGCTAGAACAGGGAGTGACACAATAAGCATTGCATGGGTGAACATTACAAGTCTGGTGCTTGTGAAATACATCTCAGGAGCCAGTGCTGACCTAGGGACCCACCACAGGAAACTCCAGGTCTAAACCATGGATTCTCCATATATCCCCTTCTCAGTAACACCTGGTAAGCTGCCCAAAAAAAGTGACAAAGGAGGAAATGCCTTAACATATCCTGAACACTGAACTCCATAGAATGGTTTAGGTTGGAAGGGACCTTTAATATCATCTTGTTTCAACTCCCCAGCCACAGGCAGGGACACCTCCCATTAGACCAGGCTGCTCAAAGCCCCATCCAGCCTGGCCTTGAACACTTCCAGGGATGAGGCATCCACAACTTCCCTGGGCAACCTGTTCCACTGCCTCACCACCCTCATAGTGAAAAATTTCCTCCCGATATCCAATCTAAGTCTACCCTCTTGCAGTTTGAAGCCATTAGCCCTTGTCCTATCGCTACACACCCTTGTAAAAGTCCCTCCCCAGCTTTCTTATAGGCCCCCTTCAGATACTGGAAAGCTGCTATAAGGTCTCCCCGGAGCCTTCTCTTCTCCAGGCTGAACAACCCCAACTCTCTCAGCCTGTCCTCATAGCATAGGGTGCTCCAGCCCTCTGATCATCTTTGTGGCCCTCCTCTGGACCCATTCCAACAGGTCCATGACCTTCTTGTGCTGAGGACTCCAGAGCTGGATGCAGTACTCCAGGTGGGGTCTCACCAGAGCAGAGGGGCAGAATCACCTCCCTCGACCTGCTGGCCACGCTTCTTTTGATGCGGCCCAGGATGCTGTTGGCTTTCTGGGCTGTGAGCTCACATTGCCTGCTCATGTTGAGCTTCTCATCCACCAGCACCCCCAAGTCCTTCTCCTCAGGGCTGCTCTCAAGCCATTCTCCACCCAGCCTGTATTTGTGCTTGGGATTGCACCTGATTCAGATGCAAGACCTTGCACTTGGCCTGGTTGAACTTCATGAGGTTCTCCCACCTCTCAAGCCTGTCCAGGTCCCTCTGGATGGCATCCCTTCCCTCCAGCGCGTTGACCACTCCACACAGCTTGGTGTCATCAGCAAACTTGCTGAGGATGCACTCAATTTAATACTGAGCTCAAGGTTACAAGCAGGTATCTGAATGAGGCTGACTCAGAGCCTGAAATCCTGTATATGACCACCTTTACCACATATTTGATTCAGATAGCTGTCCTATTTTCCTCAAAAAAGCTAAAATTGGGACATCTTATTCAGTCAGCTGGTACTAGGGCATTTGGCCCAAAGGCACTTTAACTTGCATCCTCCACTTTCTGGGTGGATGCCCTACCCTAAAGGGCATTAAACACAGCTCTCTTCAGCTTTCCCCTTGGCATCAGGCCACTGCCCAGACAGAAATGCAAAAGCCCAAGCCAGAAGACAAAATGAGCCTGACTGCTCAGAACACAGAGCTTGGAAAAAGCTGTCAGGCTTGTAAATATTTCACACTGGGAAGTGAGCTGATAAGCAGGAGCAACCCCTCCTTCCAGCTGAGCACCTTAAGCTACCAGAGGCATGTTCCTTCACTGCTTGCTGGGTTTTGGCCCTACCCCACTATGCAGTCAAGAATCTAGTAGGCAACAGTTTCAACAAGGGAAAGGAAGGATTCCCCAGTATAAACTCACAGCCTGATAACTATGTTACCCCCCAAAAACCCCAGAAGATACGGGCTTAATCTCTTCAATATGAAGAGGGAATTGAACCTATCTCCAAGCAATAAGACAAGGTTGGCTAGTACTTTTGTCTGAGCACCACATATTAAGTTTCTTGCACAAGCCAAAGCCCTGAAGAGGGCACAGTTGTCCCCAGACAAGAGATAGCAGAACCCCTTCAAGTTCCACTACAACACTGGGCACTTATTTTAAGTGGTGTGGCCCTTAGCATCACTCTTCCATACTGAAGTTGTTGACACTTCAAGCACCTCTGCACAATTTTAGTTCTTTACCCTACTTACCACAGATTGCCTCAAAACTGATACAAGTTACAAGACAAGCATATGAAATTCCTCATATGGAATTTCATATGGGATTGGGAAATTCCTCAGCAAATCCAAAGCAGGGTAACCCATACTGTGCACTAAGATGTATGTGCTGTAGAGCTCACATGCATTGTACAATACTCCTGTGGGTCTGATGTCAAATCGAATCCACACCATCCAATAAACCCGGTTGTCCCTTTCCTCCACCTGGCCGGAGGCAGGGCCCCTCTAATCCTGGTCGTAGTATCCGTTACTCACTTCTTGCAGAAATGACTTGGAAGTTCCTTCAAGAGGATCAGAAGCAAGATCAGGCCTTCTGCTCTGTCTGGGGAACTGCCCACTGGAAACTGGGGCGGCACTTTTCCTGGAGGGATCCCCTTTTGTGGTTGTCCTTCCTTGCAACTCCTGTACCCGTGTCCGCAGGATCCAAGTAGGTTGTCCATCCCACTTCCTCATGTCCTCTCCCTGGTCACGCAGGCAGAACCACAGGGTGCCTCGTGGTGTGTACCCTCTGTAGTCTCTCTCTCGAGTGGGGAAACGCCTGCTCCTAATAGCTGAGATGCTGGCCCGTACAGGTGGGGAGTAGGACATGTTCTCCTCAAGTTGCTGGACCTTCCGTGACAGTTTCTCCACAGCTGAGACAAGGGGGGAAGAGAGACTTTCTTCATATCGCCGGAGCCAACTACCTCATCCACCATTGGTCCCTCTTTGCCTTTCCATTCCATTACTGCCAGTGAGTTGGCATATGACGATGGTGCGCTCCGTACAAACTTCCGCCACATGGGCCTTGTGCATTGCACCTCATCAGGGTCTGTGGGTAAGTCTGCATTGTCCAAGTCATAATAAATCATCTCCCGCATGGCTAATTCCCCCAGGTACTGGACACTTCTTTCCATGGTAGTCCACTTGCTTGGCTGACATACAACATCTTCACTGAAGGGGTACCTCTCCCTCACGCCTAACAGGAGTCGTTTCCAGAGGCTGAGGGCTTGGGTCTTTTTCCCAATTGCCTTGTCAATGCCGCCTTCCCTAGACAGGGATCCCAGCTGCCTGGCTTCCCTACCCTCTAATTCCAGGCTACTGGCCCCGTTATCCCAGCACCGGAACAGCCAGGTGACAATGTGCTCGCCTGAAAGTCAGCTGAAATCTTTTCGCATATCCTGCATCTCACTCAAGGATAGGGATCGGGTGATTATCTCTGGTTCTGCCTCTTCCTTCTGCTCTCGTGATGACCCTGGTTCATCATCATACCTTACTAAGCGAACTGATTTCTTTGTGTACTTCTTCTTCTGTATGGGGGCAACTGATACTGGCATGGGTTGGTTCCCTGGTTCAGCTGCAGTGGCTGCCACTGGGGTTGGAGTAGCTGCAGTGGCTGTCACCATGGTTGGAGTAGCTGCAGTGTCTGTCACAGGGATTGCAGTAGCCGCAGTGTCTGCTGGTCTGGTTTCCATCTCTTCCCCCTGAGGGTGCTGTGTAACACTGAGCAGTGCCTGGTAGATACTGGCCAGGGCCCAGCACAGTGCGGTGAGTTGTGCCTCTCTGGAATAGCCACAGCATTTTCCCTTCAAATATTCTACCACTTTATCAGGGTCCTGTAATTGTTCAGGGGTGAAGTCCCAGACCATTGGAGGTGAGTAGTTCTCTAGGTACCTGCCCATGCTCTCCCACATGCCATGCCACCCCTGACTATCCAGCCTCGGAGCAGATCTCCGGGTGGTAGTCTTAAATAGTTGTTTAACTCTAAACAGGACCTGGAACACATTCAGGAGACATAACACTAGGACCAGGCTGGTTTGAGCATCCCAAGGATATTCAAAATTCTCAAAAGCTGTCATACCTGACCCGAAGGAGAAAAGGGAGGCAAAAGAGCTGGGGAAAGTGTGTGTCCCCCCCTGTTTCCCCCATAGACTCGGTGTAATTATTAATAAATTCTGAGAGATGGTGCCCAAGGTATGGACAGGACAGCAACACCACATAAACGCCCCAAAGTAACTGTCTAACAAGTGATGTTATCATATCATAAGCCGATATTGCACAGGACAGCAGAATGATAATCCTCATCCCTCTCCCAGAAGTAACAAATGTCATTGCAGGGAGTACATAAGCCATATAGGAATTCACATAACACAGCCATGAGAACAAACCAAGCAACATGGTGACCAGTGACTATTTGCCTAATACAATAAATACATATAACAAATTCATTTTTACAAGCTCTAGTTGGATTCTGTCGTTATCTCAACCCTTCGAGTGGGGCGTCAAAAAGGACTGTCGTGGTTTGGCCTCAGACGGCAACAAAGAACCACGTGCCGCTCGCTCGGGCCTTCCCAGTACGGGAAGAATCAGAAGAAAAGGCAAGACTCTTGGGTTGAGACAAAGGCAGTTTAAGAGAATAGCAAAGGGAACAAGAAAACAACAACAATAACACGGATAGAGGAATACACAAACAGGATTACAGAACCGCAGCTCACCGACCGGACCCGGGACGCCCCAGCCTGCTCCAAACCTTGACTTCCTGCCCCCTCCCCCGGCAGCTCAGGGTGGCCATGGCTAGAGTGGGATGGAATACCTGTGTCCCTGCCGGAGCCTGGGGAGAATTAACCCTGTCCCCGCCAGAACCAGGACACTGCTGTATAGAGAGGGATTGAGGAGTGTTTACTTTAGAGATTAATTAAATGAACAAAGCAGTCAAAGACAGCAAGAACAAGGGGAGAGTCAACAGGGACTGTCCAGAAAGTAGGAACCGATAATGGGCAATACTTATTTCATTAGATTGTGGGACTCACTGCTGCACGATTTTACTCCATCCAACAACTCAGTGATGTTCAGAGGAGCAGGACATTTATTTATACAATAAAAAGAGTACCACAGTTACCACATAGAAAGGAATGGGATTCATCAGACACCCAGTGTTTGAGATATCTTAACCTATTTCTGCTTGGCATTTCTTTCATCCTTCTGCACATGGCAGGGCTTATTTCACCTCACAGAGGCCCCTACTTCTTGGATAAATGGGTTGGATGATGTATCCCATCATCCCTACATCCTTATGTAGCTTGCCTCCATCACCTCTCACTGCTTTCCCATCCTGAGGACAGCCCCATCGGAATGGGAGACCATTAGACTCACCTTCTGCCTTTTCCAGAGCCACAGACTTTCCCAAAGTCACGATGTCATGGGACTGGCAGTGAGGACTCCCTGCACTGGTGGGGGACCATGTGTCTGGGACAGCCTGCACTGCAGATGGATCTTGAAGTCTTTACCTGTCACTTGGCAGCCACTGCTCCTTCTTCAAACCTTCGCCCAGGGAAGAGAGCAGGAGGCAGACGGTTTTCCCCATGCACCAGCTGTTACCAGGACAAATTTGCTGTTGGCCTGGTGGCAAGCATGGCATTCTCCCTGTGACTGCTCTGCTTGCCCTCCTGCCTCTTGGGCTCTCTACAAGGAGGCACCCATCACCTCCTCCAAAGATGCTCCAGAAGTGGCACTGGTACCCAGTCCAGGGCTTGCAAGTGCCTCCAGGCTGTAAAATACTCCAGCTTGACATGTCAGGGGAACAGGCCCTTGCAAAATCCCACCTCACCCTGGAAAATGTCCCTGTGGGGACTGGCACAGGTTTTCTCATGAGCAGGGATGAGTTCTCATTCACTGCCATGGGGGTAATCTGGAAGAAAATACTTTGTCCATGCCTGGCTTGCCTGGCTATGCTGTGAAAAAGCACGTGTTTCCATATATGTGCCTCTCTGCAGGCACAGGTCAGCTGCCATTGCTCACTCCTTACCACCCTGGAGTGAGCTCAGATTTACAGAAAGCTGCTTAATTCTGCTCTCACATCCTCAGACTGGGGGCTGGAGGGCTGGATCACAAACACTTGCGTGGCCAAAACGCTGTTGAGTTCCTCAGCGGCTGGGCTGTACCTTGCTGGGTGTGTTTTCTGGTAGGAGCTCAGACTCGTGTTCTTCTTATTTATGTCTTAGAATATTATATTATATTATATTATATTATATTATATTATATTATATTATATTATATTATATTATATTATATTATATTATATTATATTATATTATATTATATTATATTTCAGTTGGAAGGGACCTACAACGATCATCTAGTCCAACTGCCTGACCACTTCAGGGCTGACCAAAAGTTAAAGCATATTATTAAGGGCATTGTCCAAATGCCTCTTAAACACTGACAAGCATGGGGCAGCAAACACCTCTCTAGGAAGCCTGTTCCAATGTCTGTCCACCCTCTCTGCAAAGAAATGCTTCCTAAGTATAAACCTCCCCTGATGCAGCTTTGAACCATTCCCACGTGTTCTGTCACTGGGTACCGGGGAGATCAGCACCTCCCTCCCCACTTCCCCTCCTCGGGAAGCTGTAGAGAGCCATGCAGTCATCCCTCAGCCTCCTTTTCTCCAAACTAGACAAACACAGATTCCTCAGCCACTCCTCATAGGACATGCCTTCCAGCCTTTTCATCAGCTTTGCTGCCCTCCCCTGGATGCATTCAAGGACCTGAACATCCTTCTTAAATTGTCTTGGATCGATGGACATAATGTTTTGTCAATACTGGATGAGGTTGACTGGCAGGACACGTGGGCTGGGAGCTGCGCTCTCACTTTGGTGCCAGGCTTCCTGGGTAGCAGGTACTTCCATCACCATCGGGTTTAGCCAACCATCTCATCCGGGCCACATCTGTGAGGGCTGCAGACACAATGCTGTCAGCAGTGCTCTCTCCAGGAGAGAAAAATCGCTTCACCTCTGCCTGCCACATCCCACCTGGCCCCACAACGGGGGCCAGCAATGAGTCTTTGGCTTCATTCCTTTTCTTCCCAATCCCAACAGCTTGGTCCCAGCTGCCCATGCTTCATTGCTTCTCCCTGCTCCTCAAACCCTCTCAGCCCCATTCACACCTCCATCCCCACCTCCCAAATGCCCAAGTTTAACATCACAGCCACCATCATTCCCAAATGCCCCAACCCCAGCACCCACTTACAGCTGCACCTCCACATGCCCCATTTCCATTGCTAATGAGTCTGATAACGCATCCAACCCAGAGGGCCTCACTGTGACCTTCCCCGATTGATGCTGTCCAGCAAGGACCTGCTCTGTTAACGCAGCATCCCAGCTCACTGGTCAAACGTGGCTTTGCTCAGGCTCAGAGGAGAATGTTGGGTTGATTCAATGGGTGGGAGCTGAGCCCTTTTGGGATTGAGTTGCCCTTATTTCTATGGTAATTGAAACACCTTTCCTTACAGCCAGCCTCCAGCGCAGGCTTTGTCTGAACCAGCTAAATGCTGGGAGAGATGGGAGAAGTAAAGTTTGAAGCTATTAAGGACTTATCTCCACCTGTTGCCTGTCTCAAACGTTAATGAAAGAGATAATCATGCAAGGCAGAAAGTAAAGAAAGCCCTGGTGTATTCAATAGGGCAGGCTGAAAAATTTCCATCAGACCTGCTTTTAGAGAGAATATTGGTCTTTTCCCCCAAAAGTCTTTTTTTCCCCTCTCCTACAAAAACATCCACTGCTCACAGAAAATAGAAATTGTTGAAGCAACAGAGCACTTTGAAGCCTGGGCAGCCCCCTCCAAGGCTCCTGCCTGCATTTCTGCCCACGGTCCCAGGGAGGCTCAGCTGCTCTGCCTGGTGTCCCCTTTCCCTAGCCCAGGCTGCCCTGCAGTTGACATAACTTTTTGACTTATCATATGTCATTTCCCCCTCCTAATCAGCTCCGATATATCTTAATGAAAAGATGAAGCCTTCTCCTCCTCCTCCTTTAGCTGCTGTCCCGCAGATGGTCACTGCCTGCCTGCAAGCAGGGCTCTATATGGGTGTGCTCTGCCACAAACCATAGAGTTGTTCTCTCTTCATCTCTTTTTTTTTTTTTTTTCACCTGAAGGAATTGGTTTGTTCTTTGGGCTCAGAGAACAAGAAATAGGGTCTGGTGTAGGAACATGTGGCTCCAGGAAGGAGAAGTCTCATCAGGGGAGGAGAAGGCTACACATGCCATTAATCCAGACCAGGACAGCAGAACTTCTCACTGTAAACTGGAACTCAAGATGCCACCAGTGCCTTATGTAAATCTGAGATGAAAACTTCTCTTCAAGTCCTTTCTGCTTTGTTCTCATAAACTATTTTTAATATTTCTCTTCCTCTTCTCTTTCCTCCTTCCTGCGAGCCACGTACATGAAGGACAACAAACTGAGAGTTAACTCCTCTGCTTAGCAACAACAGAAGCTTTGAAAATGCAAACGCTGTCTCAGTGTGTCCTGGTTTGAGGTAAAACAGAACCAATTTTCTGATTTGTAATTTTACTTTTTAGCTGGGCCTCTTCTAACTGACTAAACTCTGAAATTAACAGCATATTGTTCAGACACTGTTCACTCCCAGAGGGATAAGACCTGATTATACCAAGGAACAGTATGCACAGAGGCTCTTGCTTAGACTTATTGCTATAGCAACCAAGGTCAGCTAACTTTGCTGTTTGCCCCATTAGAGGGTCAGAAGTGGAGAAGCATAGAGGGGTCCCACCCGCAGGGAGGAGCAGATGGGACAGGTGACCCAAAACTGACCAACAGGGTATTCCATCCCATATGCATCACGCTCAGTATAAAAGCTGAGGGATCAAAGGGGCAAGGCTGCTCTGGCTCGTTTTTTCTTCAATGGCTGACGTCTGAGGAGGACCCTGTCTGTTCGTCTGCCTTTGATCCCGATCTGAGCATTCCTGACTCTAGTTCCGGAATTCAGCTCCTGTCCGTCGCTGACTCCAGTCTGGGACTTTCCCTGTGTCTGCTGGTGACACGATCATCATCCTGGGAGCTGGATACGGTTTTGTATATAGTGTAGTATATAGTGTATACTTTTTTCTTTAATTTTTATTATTCTATTATTATTTACTATTTTCTTATTTATTATTATTTTCATTAAAGTAGTTTAGTTCTTTTTCTAAACTCGTAAATCTCCTATCTCTTCCTCTCCTCCCTGAGGAGGGGGGGAAGGGGCATCTGTCGTTCTGCTTGGCCAATCCGGCCAAAACCACGACAGATTTATTGGCGCCCAACGTGGGCCTCGACTGTGGCACTACCAGAGTTCTGATAGGTGGTCTGAATAGTTTGAATTCCAGTTTACTCAGAGATTGAAACAGACAGCTCACATCATGTTGTTGTTAAACAGATTATTGTATCATCTCTTTGTAGGGATTGCTTTAAAGTTAATTGATACAACAACGCTTAGCTGGCCTTATGTGCTGTATTGCTTGCTTGCTCTTTGTGTCTGTATGCGGTGGTTCAAACGTGCTATTTTGCTGCTGTGTTTAATTCTGATCCAGGCTGTGATTGAATGTATAGCTTCTTTACCTGCATACCTTGGGCATTACGTAATGGATTCTGTTACTACTTACACTAATTATACTTTGAATTTTACCATGGATATGTTTACTTCACCCTTTACTTCTTATGCCAAATTGTCACCATCAGAGCCAGGAGAGGGATCTCCTTTGGGTACTGTAAACGACAGTTACATTCCTAAAATCATATTTTTGGTGTCGATTTTCATGAATGGGTTGCAGGGGTGGTTTCTCTTTAAATCTTGGTGCAGTAGGTATAGTACAATACGCACTGACACTACTCGAACTCCATCGGCACCAGTACAAGTTGCCCCGGTGACCAGAAGGAAAAAGAAGAGGTCAGTAAGTTCCTCTGTCCATTGTGATAAAGACCAGATAGCAGGGAGAGGACTCTTCTGATGAAGATCGAGGAAAGAGTTCTTCTAAAGACGATAGGGGAGAGGCTCCTGTGTCAGCCCAGGAGGAGGAATCAGATACAGAGGTGATCATTAAATCCTTCTCTATGAAGGATCTGCGAAATATGAGAAAGGATTTTACCCGGAATGATGGTGAGACACTTGTCTCCTGGTTGCTCCGATGCTGGGATAATGGGGCTGATAGCATGGAGTTAGATGGTAGCGAAGCTAGACAGCTAGGAAACCTGGCCAGAGAGGGCGGTATAGATAAAGCTCTTGGGAAAAAGTCACAGACTCTCAGTCTCTGGAGGCGACTCGTATCAGCTGTAAAGGGCAGATATCCTTTTAAAGATGATATTGAATGCCGCCCGAGTAAATGGACCAGCATAGAGAAAGGTATTAAGTACCTGAGAGAAATGGCTGTGAAAGAGGTGATTTATGGTGCCTGGGAAGTGAACGTAGATCCTGATGAAATGCCATGTAGACGACCTATGTTGCAAAAGTTTGTACAGAGTGCACCACCAATGTATTCCCATACCTTGTCAATGCTGATTTGGGGAGGAGTTGAAGATGAGTCGCCGAGGAGACCAGCTCCAGTGCAGGTAAGGCCTCACTGGGGAAGGGGATCGCGGCGGGTAAGGCCGGCAAAAAGGCTCTTTTGAGGGCTTTCGTGGCTGGGAAAAGCGGCTGCCTCATGACGGAACCGGCAGCTCGGGGGTGGGCTGCTGACGCGGCGGGGGTGGAGACAACGACTCACGCGGCAGTTCTAAACGGACTGTCCCAGAGCCAGCACGCAGGCAGCTGGTGGGTGTCACCGCGGCGAGAGCGGGCGTACAGGACGCAGCTCCTTGAACAGTAAGTCACTGGAAAACTCTCGACCTGACCAGGACGTCATGGTAAGAACTCGGCAGAAGGCCATGGCATCCCTGAGCTCTGCAATGTGGCCACTCAGACAGAGCTTGCATGGGAACATGCTGCCACCCAGGTGTCAGGCTGCAGGGTGTGCCCTGCTCTTGCACCGGTGTTGAATGGTAGTGGTGAGCAGACCTGTGGGAGGTGTGCCCAGGTAGAGGAACTCCTTCACCTAGTGATGGAGCTCCGTGAGGAGGTAAGTCGTTTGAGAAGTATAAGGGATTGTGAACAGGAGATAGACAACTGGAGTCGCATCCTGCCTTCCCTGAAAGAAGCACCTCAGGCAGACAGAGCTCCACATACAGAGCACTCCCCACCCTCTAGCAGCACAGCTGAATGTGGAGATTCAGAGGACAGGGGCCAGTGGCAACAAGTCCCCGTCCGGCGTGGCAGGCATGCCACCCAGGTGACCCCCACACCATCCCAGGTGCCCTTGCAGAATGGATATGATGTTCTGCAAAGGGAACCGGAGGATGAGAAGGACAACAGCTTGCTGAACTTGGAGTTGTCACCGAGACCAAGATGGATTATGCCTCGTATAACAACATCCTCGGTTATGAAAGAAAGACGGGTCCTTGTAGTAGGGGACTCGATTCTGAAGGGAGTGGAAGGTCCCATATGTAGACCAGACCCAATCTGTAGGGAAGTCTGCTGTCTCCCTGGGGCCAAAGTTAAGGATGTCCAAAGGAAACTCCCTACCCTAGTTAGGCCTACTGACTACTACCCTTTATTGATTTTTCAGTTAGGCAATGATGAAATTTCAGGAAGAAGCCTGAGGGCAATGAAGAAAGACTTCAGGGCCCTGGGACGGCTGGTTAGGGGATCAGGAGCACAAGTAGTGTTTGCTTCTATCCCAACAGTTGCGAGGATTGATGAGAAGATTAATAGGAAATGCCAGCTGTTCAATGCCTGGCTCAGAGACTGGTGTCATCGGCAGGACTTTGGGTTCTTTGATTATGGGCTGCTTTTCAGGACGCCAGGCCTGCTGGCAACAGACGGCAAAAGCCTGTCTCAGAGGGGGAAAAGGGTTTTAGGGCAGGAGTTGGCGGGGCTCATTGACAGGGCTTTAAACTAGATTCGAAGGGGGATGGGGATAGATCCAAGCTTGCTAGCAAAAAGCCTGAAGGTGGCATGCTGGCACTAGACTTGGAAAAGATAGGGGGCGTAACCAGGCTCCTTAGGAATAAGTCTGGGGGTGGCAGAATTTCGGCTCCCGCCAGTAAAAAGGAGAAAGGACCTATAGCCCAGCTGAAGTGCTTATACACTAATGCACGTAGCATGGGCAACAAACAGGAGGAGCTGGAAGCCATTGTGCAGCAGGATAATTATGATGTAGTCGCCATCACAGAAACGTGGTGGGATGACTCACATAGCTATAGTGCTGCCATGGATGCCTATAGGCTCTTCAGGAAGGATAGGCAAGCAAGGAGAGGCGGGGGTGTGGCCCTGTATGTCAGGGAGTGTTATGAATGCTTTGAACTAAATGATGGTGATAATGAGACTGAATGTTTATGGGTAAGAATCGGGGGCAGGGCTAACAAGGCGGATATCGTAGTAGGAGTCTGTTATAGACCGCCCAACCAGGATGAGGAGGCAGATGAAATATTCTATAAACGGCTGGGAGAAGTCTCAAGATCGCGAGCTCTTGTCCTCGTGGGGGACTTCAATTTGCCGGACATCTGCTGGGAATACAATACAGCAGGGAGGGAACAGTCTAGAAGGTTCCTGGAATGTGCTGGGGATAACTTCCTGACACAGCTGGTGAGAGAGCCAACTAGGGAAGGTGCCCTGCTGGATCTGTTGTTTGGAAACAGGGAAGGTCTTGTGGGGGATGTGAAGGTTGGAGGCTGTCTCGGGAACAGTGACCATGAAATGATAGAGTTTTCGATTCTGCGAGAAGCAAGGAGAGGGGTCAGCAGAACTGCTACCTTGGACTTCCGGAGGGCAGACTTTGGGCTTTTCAGGAGCCTGGTTGACAAAGTCCCCTGGGAGGCAGTCCTCCAGGGCAAAGGAGCCCAGGAAGCCTGGATGATTTTCAAGAAGGAAGTCTTAAAGGCGCAGGAGCAGGCTGTCCCCATGTGCCAGAAGACAAGCTGTCAGGGAAAAAGACCGGCCTGGCTAAACAGGGAGCTAGTGTTGCAACTTAGGGAAAAAAAGAGGATCTATGGCCTCTGGAAGGAAGGGCAGGCCACTCAAGAGGACTACAAAGAGGTAGTGAGGCTATGTAGGGAAAAAATCAGGAGTGCCAAAACACAGCTAGAACTAAACCTGGCTTCTGTTGTCAAGGACAACAAAAAGAGTTTCTATAAATATATTAGCAATAAGAAGAGGACTAAGGATTATCTCTGTCCTCTAGTAGATGGGGCCGGCAACGTAGTGACCAAGGATGAGGAAAAGGCTGAGGTACTTAATGAAGTCTTTGCCTCAGTCTTCAGCAGTAGGACCAGTTGTTCCCTGAGTACCCAGACCCCTGAGCTAGAAGACAGGGATGGGGAGCAGAATGAAGCCCCCGTAATCCAAAGGGAAACGGTAAGGGCCCTGCTTCAGCACCTGGAGGTGCACAAATCTATGGGGCCAGATGGGATCCACCCAAGGGTATTGAAAGAGCTGGCGGAAGTGCTCGCCAGGCCACTTTGCATCATTTATGAGCAGTCCTGGACAACCGGGGAGGTCCCAGCTGACTGGAGGTTAGCAAATGTGACACCCATCCACAAGAAGGGCCGGAAGGAGGATCCGGGGAACTACAGGCCAGTCAGTCTGACCTTGGTGCCTGGGAAGGTCATGGAACAGGTCCTCCTCAGTGCCATTACACGGCACATGCAGGAGAACAGGGTGATCAGGCCCAGTCAGCATGGGTTTGTGAAGGGCAGGTCATGCCTATCAAACCTAATATCCTTCTATGATAAGGTGACCCACTTAGTGGATGAGGGAAAAGCTGTGGATGTTATCTACTTGGATTTTTGCAAAGCTTTTGACACTGTTTCCCACAGCATTCTCCTGGAGAAACTGGCTGCTCATGGCCTGGACAGGTGTACTCTTCGCTGGGTAAAAAACTGGCTGGATGGCCGTGCCCAGAGAGTGGTGGTAAATGGAGTTAAATCCAGTTGGTGTCTGGTCACAAGTGGTGTCCCCCAGGGCTCGGTGCTGGGGCCGGTTCTCTTTAATATCTTTATCAATGATCTGGATGAAGGGATCGAATGCACCCTCAGTAAGTTCGCAGATGACACTAAGCTGGGCGGGCGTGTTGATCTGCTTGAGGGTAGGTTGGCTCTGCAGAGGGATCTGGACAGGCTGGACCGATGGGCTGAGACCAATGGTATGAGGTTCAACAAGGCCAAGTGCCTGGTCCTGCCCTTGGGTCACAACAACCCCATGCAGCGCTACAGGATTGGGGCAGAGTGGCTCAAAAGCAGCCCGGCAGAAAAGGACCTGGGGGTGTTGGTTGACAGCCGGCTGAATATGAGCCAGCAGTGTGCCCAGGTGGCCAAGAAGGCCAACAGCATCCTAGCCTGTATCAGGAACAGTGTGGTGAGCCGGACTAGGGAAGTGATCATCCCCCTGTACTCGGCACTGGTGAGGCCCCACCTCGAGTACTGTGTTCAGTTTTGGGCCCCTCGCTACAGGAGGGACATTGAGGTGTTGGAGCGTGTCCAGAGAAGGGCTACAAAGCTGGTGAGGGGTCTGGAGGACAAACCTTATGAAGAACGACTGAGGGAGCTGGGGTTGTTTTGCTTGGAGAAGAGGAGGCTGAGGGGAGACCTTATCACCCTCTACAACTACCTGAAAGGAGGTTGTAGAGAGATGGGGGCTGACCTCTTCTCCCTGGTGACAAGTGATAGGACGAGAGGAAACGGGTTCAAGTTATGTCAGGGGAGGTTTAGATTGGATATTAGGAAACATTTTTTCACTGAAAGGGTTATTAAACATTGGAATAGGCTGCCCAGGGAGGTGGTGGATTCACCATCCCTGGAGGTGTTTAAAAAAAGGGTAGATGGGGCACTTAGGGACATGGTTTAGAAGTGGCTTTTGTCAGGGTAGGTTAAAGGTTGGACTCGATGATCTTAAAGGTCCCTTCCAACCTCAGCAATTCTATGATTCTGTGATTCACTAACTGTAAATGAACTGGCTGGCAGAACGCGACAGTATGAAGACAGTCACTCTCATCCCCTCACTGTAGCAGCTGTGGAAAGATTAACTGATAAAACTGAGAAAATGATTGAGAAAACTGAGAAACTGTTTGATAAACTGTTTGATAAACTATCTAGGATGAAGGAGAGATCCTATTCTTCCCCTGCATGGACCCGTGTTGCAGCCATTAGGAGAAGACCCCCTCCTATGAGACCGACTCAGAGGAAACAGAACACACTACGAAATATCCTGTGGTTTTGCCTCTGTGACTATGGAGAGGACATGAGTAAGTGGGATAAAAGATCTACCTCGGCCCTACAGGCACGAGTGAGTGAGTTGCAGGGTAACGCAGATAGAAGAACAAATTATTCCAGGAGGACTGCTGCTCCAGTCCGCAGGGGCCGGTTCTCCGGTCCACGTAGAAACTCATCTACTAATTACAGACATTAGAGGTGCCCCGCCTCTAGCCAGGAGGAGGAGAGGGACAACAGAGTTTATTGGACTGTGTGGATTCGATGGCCTGGCACATTAGAACCACAAAAATATAAAGCCCAGGTGGATACTGGTGCACAGTGCACCCTATTGCCATCGAATCATAAAAGGACAGAATCTGTTGCTATTTCTGGAGTGACAGGTGGGTCTCAAGAACTGACTGTATTGGAGGCTGAAGTGAGCCTGAATGGGAATAAATGGGAGAAGCATCCCATTATCACTGGTCCAGATGCTCCGTGCATCCTTGGCATAGACTTCCTCAAGAGAGAGTATTTCAAAGACCCGAAAGGGTATCGGTGGGCTTTTGGTATAGCAGCTGTAGAGACTGAGGACACTACACAGCTGTCTACCTTACCTGGCCTTTCAGATGACCCTTCTGTGGTGGGACTGCTGAAGGTTAAAGAACAGCAGGTGCCAATTGCTACTGCCACAGTGCATCGGTGACAGTACACATGGAATCGACTGCCCCAGGGGTGGGAACACAGCCCCACCATTTGCCATGGGTTCATCCAGACTGCACTGGAGAAGGGTGGAGCTCCAGAACACCTGCAATACATTGATGGCATCATTGTGTGGGGTAATACAGCAGAAGAGGTTTTCAAGAAAGGTCAGAAAATAATCAAGATTCTTTTGGAAGCGGGTTTTGCTGTCAAAAGAGGTAAGGTCAAGGGACCTGCATGAGACATCCAGTTCTTGGGAATTAAGTGGCAAGATGGGCATCGTCAGATCCCAATGGATGTGATTAACAAAATAACAGCTGTGTCCCCACCTACTAACAGAAAGGAAACACAAGCCTTTTGAGGTGTTGTGGGTTTGTGGAGACTGCATATTCCAGGTTATAGTCAGATTGTGAAACCTCTCTTTGAAGTGATTCGAAAGAAAAATGAGTTTACGTGGGGTCCTGAGCACCGACAGGCCTTTGAGCAAATGAAACAAGAGATTGTGCATGCAGTAGCCCTTGGGCAAGTCCAAACAGGACAGGACATTGAAAATGTGCTCTATACTGCAGCCAGGGACAATATCCCTACCTGGAGCCTCTGGCAGAAAGCACCAGGGGAGACTTGAAGTCGACCCTGGGATTTTGGAGTCAGGGGTAGAGAGGATCTGAAGCAAACTATACTCCAACTGAGAAAGAAATCTTGGCAGCCTATGAAGGAGTTAGAGCTGCTTCAGAGGTAATTGGTACTGAAGCACAGCTCCTCCTGGTGCCCCCATTACCAGTGCTGGGCTGGATGTTCAAGGGTAAAGTTCCTTCTACTCATCATGCCACCGATGCTACCTGGAGTAAGTGGGTTGCCTTAATCACTCAGTGAGCTCGAATAGGAACCCCAAATCGTCTAGGAATCGTAGAAGTGTTCACAAACTGGCCCAAAGGCAAAGACTTCACAATGCCACCTGAGGAGGCAGTGACGTGTGCTGAGGAGGCCCCACCATATAATGAACTCTCAGCTAATGAGAAACAGTGTGCCTTGTTCACTCGTGGGTCTTGTCATATTGTAGGGAAACACAGAAAGTGGAAAGCTGCTGTATGGAGTCCTACACGACGAGTTGCAGAAGCAACTGAAGGAGAAGGTGAATCGAGTCAATTTGCAGAGGTGAAAGCCATCCAGCTGGCCTTAGGCATTGCTGAAGGAGAAAAGTGGCCAATACTCTATACTGACTCATGGATGGTGGCCAATGCTCTGTGGGGGTGGTTAAAGCAGTGGAAGAAGAGCAACTGGCAGTGCAGAGGTAAACCCATCTGGGCTGCTGAATTGTGGCAAGACATTGCTGACCGACTAGGGAAACTATTCGTAAAGGTACGTCATGTAGATGCCCATGTCACCTTAGAGGGTTACTGCCCCGTGAGCTGGAAGAGAGAGGGGACAAGAGGTGGGAAGATGCAGTAGGTACCGCCTAGGTGACTCCATTCTTGGGGCAGGATCGTCTCACGCGATATTCTTTGGTGCTTTATCCAATTTCTTTCTTGAGTGGCTCAAAGGATGAGACATCTGCTCCTTCCTCTAGGAAACCAGATTTGCCTGGGCTAAAAGACGACACCATCTTCTCTCCTGCTGCTTTCTCCCTGCTCCTCTGCTCTGTTGAGGCATCAGCAGGGATCCTGGTGACTCTGGGCTGGACTTTAACACTGTCTCACCCCTGGCATGTGAGATGGATGCTCCTGTGATGGAAAAGATCAGGCAGGGGGTAGGAGCTCTGCTCATCTCCCCTATGAACTGCTTACAGCCTCCCCCAGAGCCCCTTGTAACTCAAACCGCCGACAGCTATTCCTTGGGCTGTACTGAAGCAGAGCAGGACATCTGGAGGTCCACCTCATCACCCTCCTGCCCCAAGGCAGTATCAGCTTCTCCTAAGCAGCCCAAGATATATTTGCCCAACCAGTTCTTTAATATTTGTCCTTCAAACTGCCCAAAGTGGAGATTTGCTTGCTCCTAGGTCAACGTGTCTCTGGGCTCAGCTCACCTCCCTGTTAGAAAGCTGTTAGGTTCCCCCCACCCTGAATCTCATCCCATTTCTTCTTGTCCAGACCACTACGGGGATATGGAAGTGTCCTGGTTCCGGCGGGGACAGGGTTAATTCTCCCCAGGCTCTGGCTGGGATGCAGGTATCCCATCCCATGTGAGCCATGGCCACCCTGAGCTGCCGGGGGAGGGGGCAGGAAGTTGCCATTTTGGGAACGGCTGGGCGTCCCAGTCCGGTTGGTGAGTGGTGGTTCTGTAATTGTGTTTGTATATTCCTCTATCTGTGTTATTGTTGTTTTCTTGTTCCCTTTGCTGTTCTGTTAAACTGCCTTTGTCTTAACCCAAGAGTCTTGCCTTTTTCTTCTGATTCTTCCCCGTGGGGGGGAGTTTGAGAGAGCAGCACATGGTTCTTTGTTGCCATCTGAGGCCAAACCACGACAAGAAGATAGAGAGGCCAGGATTATTTCCTCCATCTCCTTCCTGGAGTGCTGTTGCCCAGACTGGATGCAAATCTCCAGCCAAGGCCAAACTGGTGTTTGGCAGCGCATCATTCCCACCGCAGCGGCACACGCTGCCCATGGGCTGAGGGGAAACACCACTTGGAGCTTTGCAGGATGGTTTATCAGCCCCAGAGGAACTGGTGACAGAGGAATCTGGAGTTGTTTTTTATTTACACTAGATAACTTGGTCCCAGACTGGAGGGCAGACAAGCACCGCGGTGATGGATCTCAACCCAGGCGCTAATGCCCTGTTGCCAAGGAAATATTTCCCCCCAAAATCTCCCTGATCATTTAACAAGGGAAGTCAAAGTGCAATTATCTGCTCTGCTGCCCAAGTGAGCAATGCAGCGTTACTGCATGGGCCGATCCTCACCTCCCAAAAAAGAGAATGGGAGTACAAGACTCCTCACCTTCACATTGGCACCTATATAGGTTCCTATATTTGGGGAGCAGAGCATCCGAGTACTCAAGGGAAGCAGCTGTGAATCTTTGAGGATAAAGGTCTGTCTGAAATTCACCTTTTGGCTCTCTTTCACCTAAAAGCGGAGCAAGCCAATCCTCATGCAGAACTCATCACAGGGATGAAAAGATACTTTTGAGCATCAGTTGGCAACATCTGGATTAACTGGAGCCTCCTGCATCAAAGTAACCACCAGCAGAGAAACGCGAAGTTTGGAAGATTCAGAACAAAGCAGAAGAAAAATGAAGAGGGGAAAAAAAAAAAGATCTTTAATGGGGTTTTTTAACCTTATTTTGATTTGCCCTTTTTCCTGCTTGTTTAGATTTGAATGGAACAAAGTTGTCTTTTTTCCTTTCTACTCTAGTTTGCTTCTTTAAAATGGATGAAGTCCATCACAGGGGTTTGATAAAAGAGTGCCATCAAAATGCCTGCTGCTGCTCTCATTCAGCTGATGCATAAATTATAAGTGCATTACAATGCCATTTCAGCTGTGATTCCAGGACCTGAGGAGGATGATGGGCTGTGACCTTATGCCTGTCAGACAGTGGTTTGCATTTCCAAAGAGTTTGTGTAACCAACTGTTCAGGTCATCTTACACCTCCAGTTCTGGGCTCAGTGTGCAGAAATATCTGAGCCTGGTCAACCTGCCAGCTACGAGGGCAGTCCTCCAGCTGCACACAGTGGTGGTGGTACACACTGTGGTCCTCAGAGGCTTCTGATCTTATTTCTGTTGAAGCCTGAAGTGACCATTGTCACCCTCCAAAGCAGCAATCTGGGGGACATCTTGCTTTATTGATGGGGATATCCATTTACTGGGATATCCATTTACTGGGTGTCCTGGTTCCGGCACGGATAGGGTTAATTTTTCCTGGTATTCCATGCCATGTGAGCCATGCCCACCCTGAGCTGCCGGGGGAGGGGGCAGGAAGTCACCGCTTGGAGCGGGCTGGGGCGTCCGGGGTCCGGTCGGTGAGCGGCGGGGAGCGGCGGTTCGGCGGCTCCGTAATCGTGTTTGTATATTCCTCTATCCGTGTTATTGTTGTTGTTTTCTTGTTCCCTTTGCTGTTCTGTTAAACTGCCTTTGTCTCAACCCAAGAGTCTTGCCTTTTCTTCTGATTCTTCCTGTATTGGGAAGGCCCGAGCGAGCGGCACGTGGTTCTTTGTTGCCGTCTGAGGCTAAACCACAACAGTCCTTTTTGGCGCCCAACGTGGGGCTCGAAGGGTTGAGATAACGACAGAATCCAACTAGAGCTTGGAAAAACCAATGTGTTGTATGCGTTTATTGTGTTAGGCAAATAGTCGCTGGTCACCATGTTGCTTGGTTTGTTCTCATGGCTGTGTTATGTGAATTCCTATATGGCTTATGTACTCCTTCTGATGATTTTTGTTACTTCTGGGAGAGGGATGAGGATTATCATTCTGCTGTCCTGTGCAATATCAGCTTATGAGATGATAACAGCACTTGTTAGACAGTTACTTTGGGGCTTTTATGTGGTGTTGCTGTCCTGTCCGTACCTTGGGCATCGTCTCTCAGAATTTATTAATAATTACACCCAGTCTGTGGGGGGAAACAGGGGGGGACACTTTCCCCAGCTCTTTTGCCTCCCTTTTCTCCTTCGGGTCAGGTATGGCAGCTTTTGAGAATTTTGAATATCCTTGGGATACTCAAACCAGCCTGGTCCTATTGTTATGTCTGATGAATGTGTTCCAGGTCCTGTTTAAGGTTAAACAGCTATTTAAGACTACTACCCGGAGATCTGCTCCGAGGCTGGATAGTCAGGGGTGGCATGGCATGTGGGAGAACATGGGCAGGTACCTAGAGAACTACTCACCTCCAATGGTCTGGGACTTCACCCCTGAACAATTACAGGACCCTGATAAAGTGGTAGAATATTTGAAGGGAAAATGCTGTGGCTATTCCAGAGAGGCACAACTCACCGCGCTGTGCTGGGCCCTGGCCAGTATCTACCAGGCACTGCTCAGAATTATGCAGCACCCTCAGGGGGAAGAGATGGAGACCAGACCAGCAGCCACTGTGGCTGCTGCAACCCCTGCGACGGACACTGTGGCTGCTGCAACCCCTGCGACGGACACTGCCGCTGAACCAGGGAACAAACCCGTGCCAGTATCAGTTGCCCCCATACAGAAGAAGAAGTACACGAAGAAATCAGTTCGCTAAGTAAGAGATGATGATGAACCAGGGCCATCATGAGAGCAGGAGGAAGAGGCAGAACCAGAGATAATTACTCGATCCCTATCCTTGAGTGAGCTGCGGGATATGCGAAAAGATTTTAGCCGAATTTCAGGCAAGCACATTGTCACCTGGCTGCTCCGGTGCTGGGATAACGGGGCCAGTAGCCTGGAATTAGAGGGTAGGGAGGCCAGGCAGCTGGGATCCCTGTCTAGGGAAGGCGGTATTGACAAGGCAATTGGGAAGAAGACCCAAGCCCTCAGCCTCTGGAAATGACTCCTGTCAGGTGTGAGGGAGAGGTACCCCTTCAGTGAAGATGTTGTATGTCACCCAAGCAAGTGGACCACCATGGAAAGAGGTATCCAGTACCTGAGAGAATTAGCCGTGTGGGAGATGATTTATTATGACTTGGACAATGCAGACTTACCCACAGACCCTGATGAGGTGCAGTGCACAAGGCCCATGTGGCGGAAGTTTGTACGGAGTGCACCATCGTCATATGCCAACTCACTGGCAGTAATGGAATGGAAAGGTGAAGAGGGACCAACGGTGGATGAGGTAGCTGGCCGGCTCCGGCGATATGAAGAAAGTCTCTCTTCCCCCCTTGTCTCAGCTGTGGAGAAACTGTCCCGGAAGGTCCAGCAACTTGAGGAGAAAATGTCCTACTCCCCACCTGTACGGGACAGCATCTCAGCTATTAGGAGCAGGCATTTCCCCACTCAAGAGAGAGACTACAGAGGGTACACACCACGAGGCACCCTGTGGTTCTACCTGCGTGACCATGGGGAGGACATGAGGAAGTGGGATGGACAACCTACTTCGACCCTGCGGACACGGGTACAGGAGTTGCAAGGAAGGACAACCACAAAAGGGGATCCCTCCAGGAAAAGTGCCGCCCCAGTGTTTCCAGTGGGCAGTTCCCCAGACAGAGCAGAAGGCCTGATCTTGCTTCTGATCCTCTTGAAGGAACTTCCAAGTCATTTATGCAAGAAGTGAGTAATGGATACTATGACCAGTATTAGAGGGGCCCTGCCTCCGGCCAGGTGGAGGAAAGGGACAACCGGGTTTATTGGACGGTGTGGATTCGATGGCCTGGCACATCAGACCCACAGGAGTATAAGGCTCTAGTGGACACAGGTGCACAGGGCACCCTAATGCCATCAAGCTATAGAGGGGCAGAACCCATTTGTATTTCTGGGGTGACAGGGGGATCCCAAGAGTTGACTGTACTGGAGGCGGAAGTGAGCCTAACTGGGAATGAGTGGCAAAAGCATCCCATTGTGACTGGCCCAGAGGCTCCATGCATCCTTGGCATAGATTACCTCAGGAGAGGGTATTTTAAGGACCCAAAAGGGTACCGCTGGGCCTTTGGCATAGCTGCCTTGGAGACAGAGGAAGTTAAACAGTTGTCTACCTTGCCTGGTCTCTCGGAGGACCCTTCTGTTGTGGGGTTGTCAAGGGTCGAAGAACAGCAGGTGCTGATTGCTACCACAACGGTGCATCGGCGGCAATATCGCACTAACCGAGACTCTCTGATTCCCATCCATAAGCTGATTCATCAACTAGAGGTTCAAGGAGTGATCAGCAAGACTCGCTCACCCTTTAACAGTCCCATACGGACGGTGCAAAAATCTAATGGAGAGTGGAGGCTAACTGTAGACTATCGTGGCCTGAATGAAGTCACACCACCACTGAGTGCTGCCGTGCCGGACATGCTAGAACTGCAGTACGAACTGGAGTCCAAGGCAGCCAAGTGGTATGCCACAATTGATATAGCAAATGCATTCTTCTCAATCCCTTTGGCAGTGGAGTGCAGGCCACAGTTTGATTTCACTTGGAGGGGCGTCCAGTACACCTGGAATCGACTGCCCCAGGGGTGGAAACACAGCCCCACCATTTGCCATGGACTGGTCCAGACTGCACTGGAACAGGGTGAAGCTCCAGAACATCTGCAATACATTGATGACATCATTGTATGGGGAAACACAGCAGAAGAAGTTTTTGAGAAAGGGAGTAAAATAGTCCGAATCCTTCTGAAAGCTGGTTTTGCTATAAAATGAAGTAAGGTCAAGGGACCTGCGCAGGAGATCCAGTTTTTAGGAATAAAATGGCAAGATGGACGCCATCAGATCCCAATGGATGTGATCAACAAAATAGCAGCTATGTCTCCACCAACTAGTAAAAAGGAAACACAAGCTTTCTTAGGCATTGTGGGGTTTTGGAGGATGCATATCCCAGATTACAGTCTAATTGTAAGCCCTCTGTGTCAAGGAACCCAGAAGAAGAATGACTTTAAATGGGGTCCTGAGCAACGACAAGCTTTTGAACAAATCAAAGAGGAAATAGTCCATGCAGTGGCCCTGGGGCCAGTCCGGGCAGGACAAGATGTTAAAAATATGCTCTACACCGCAGCCGGGGAGAACGGCCCTACCTCTGCCTGCCTACCTGGCAGAAAGCACCAGGGGAGACTCCAGGTCGACCCCTAGGATCCTGGATTCGGGGATACAGAGGATCCGAAGCCCGCTACACTCCAACAGAAAAAGAGATATTGGCAGCATATGAAGGGGTTTGAGCTGCTTCGGAAGTGGTTGGTACGGAAGCCCAGCTCCTCTTAGCACCTCGACTGCCGGTGCTGGGCTAGATGTTCAAAGAAAGGGTCCCCACCACACATCATGCAACTGATGCTACATGGAGTAAGTGGATTGCACTGATCACACAGCGAACTCGAATGGGAAACCCCAGTCGCCCAGGAATTCTGGAAGTGATCATGGACTGGACAGAAGGCAAGGATTTTGGAATGTCCCCAGAGGAGGAGGTGATGCATGCAGAAGAGGCCCCACCATACTATAAACTGCCAGCAAATGAGAAGAAATATGCCCTGTTCACTGATGGGTCCTGCCGGATTGTGGGAAAGCATCGAAAGTGGAAGGCTGCTGTGTGGAGTCCTACACGACAAGTTGCAGAAGGCAGTGAAGGACAGGGTGAATCGAGCCAGTTTGCAGAGGTGAAAGCCATCCAGCTGGCTTTGGACATTGCTGAGTGAGAAAAATGGCCAGTCCTTTATCTCTACACTGACTCATGGATGGTAGGAAATGCTCTCTGGGGGTGGTTACAGCAGTGGAAGCAGGGCAACTGGCAGCGCAGAGGCAAACCCATCTGGGCTGCTGACCTATGGCAAGATATTGCTGCCCGGATAGAGAATCTGGTTGTGAAAGTACGCCACGTAGATGCCCATATACCAAAGAATCGGGCCACGGAGGAACATCAGAACAACCAGCAGGTGGATCGGGCCGCTAGGATTGAAGTGGCTCAGGTGGATCTGGACTGGCAACATAAGGGTGAACTATTCATAGCTCGGTGGGCCCATGACTCCTCAGGCCATCAAGGAAGAGATGCGACATATAGATGGGCTCGTGACCAAGGGGTGGACTTGACCATGGACACTATTGCACAGGTCATCCATGAATGTGAGACATGCGCTGCAATCAAGCAAGCCAAGCGTTTGATGCCTCTTTGGTATGGAGGGCGATGGCTGAAATATAAACATGGGGAGGCCTGGCAGATTGATTATATCACACTGCCACAAACCCGTCAAGGCAAGCGCTATGTGCTCACAACTGTGGAAGCAACCACCGGATGGCTGGAAACGTACCCTGTGCCCCATGCCGCTGCCCGGAACACTATCCTGGGCCTTGAAAAGCAAGCCCTGTGGCGACATGGTACCCCAGAGAGAATTGAGTCGGACAACGGGACTCATTTCCGAAACAGCCTCATAGACACCTGGGCCAAAGAGCATGGTATCGAGTGGGTATATCACATCCCCTGTCACGCACCAGCCTCTGGGAAGATAGAACGATACAATGGAGTGTTAAAAACTACACTGAGAGCAATGGGTGGTGGGACTTTAAAACACTGGGATACACATTTAGCAAAAGCTACCTGGCTAGTTAACACCAGGGGATCTAACAATCGGGCTGGCCCTGCCCAATCAGAACTTCCACGTACTGTAGAAGGGGATAAAGTCCCTGTAGTGCACATGAAGAATATGCTAGGGAAGACAGTCTGGGTTAGTCCTGCCTCAGGCAAAGGCAAACCCATCCGTGGGATTGCTTTTGCCCAAGGACCTGGGTGCACTTGGTGGGTGATGCGGAAGGATGGGGAAGTCCGATGTGTACCTCATGGGGATCTGATTTTGGGCGAGAATAGCCAATGAATCAAATTGTGTGTTGTTAATTACTAAGTAACACTGTCACTGTATGTCCTCAATGGTATAATTGCTATCAGTTGTACTACGAGTAAGGCACAGGGATGATGGGATAAGAACTGACCTCAGCAGCTGGCGCCCAGCAGTTTCCTCAAGATCTACATCTTCAGCCCACGGACTGTGTGCATGAGCCACACCGGGTGCACCAGTCACAAGCTCCGAAAAATACAGCATGCAACAGACCAGCACCACCCAGCATCTCACCTGCCCTGAGAGACTGTTCTAACAGATGGAGCCCAAAGCCATGGATTACAAGAACTCAACGGACACTTTTGGAGGGATGGCCCATAAACTAAGGGCATTATATCTGCATGAATATATATGTATATGTATATATGACAGGGGAGAGTGGTGGCAATTCATTGGAACCTGTAAGATCTGGGCATGGCATAGATGGTATGGAATAAGGGGTGGATAATGTCCTGGTTCCAGCGGGGATAGGGTTAATTTTTCCTGGTATTCCATGCCACGTGAGCCATGCCCACCCTGAGCTGCCGGGGGAGGGGGCAGGAAGTCGCTGCTTGGAGCGGGCTGGGGCGTCCAGGGTCCGGTGGGTGAGCGGCGGGGAGCGGCGGTTCCGTAATCGTGTTTGTATATGCCTCTGTCCGTGTTATTGTTGTTGTTTGCCTGTTCCCTTTGCTGTTCTGTTAAACTGCCTTTGTCTCAACCCAAGAGTCTTGCCTTTTTCTTCTGATTCTTCCTGTATTGGGAAGGTCCGAGCGAGCGGCACGTGGCTCTTTGTTGCTGTCTGAGGCTAAACCACGACACTGGGATATCCATTTACTGGGATATCTATTTACTGGGATATCCATATGGTTCGGTCCCAGCAATAGTTTCTGTGTTGAGGACTGGTGGTTTAGGTTATTTTTGCTGCACAAAACATCCCCGTCTCAAGCATTGCGGTGTAGCTGAGATGGCACGGCCATCAGCATCACTGGCATGAGTTGGTGTTGGACCCTGGGTGTGCTCTGGGAGAAGCACCAGCCTAAGCCAACGTCTCTGGTGCTTTACCTTCACCTCTGCTGCAGTGTCAGCTCTGTAGGTCCTTCCCTTGAGAGTGGATGACCATCAAGCAGGGACTCCAGCTGTCACCATTGCTGGGGATGAGCCCTCTGGGTTAGGCAGGCACTGGCAGAGGGGTGAAGGAGCTGTAGCCCACGGAGCAGCTGCTTGGTGGACTCCTGAGTGGGTTCGTCAGACCCCAGTTTTACCTTCAGAGCAGCCAGCTCCTTGCATTTGGGGAGAAGCCACGGTGCGAAGGGACAGCATTTTGCAGAAAGCAAGCAAGAGAGAGAAGGAAGCTCTTCTGGGTCTCACATCACTCCTGGATCAGGGGCTGGGTGCATATCAACACCATGATCCGTGCTGGGCTGAGACCTTTCACTTCCAGCACGTTATCGGCCAGTATCGGTTGAGCTTATGAGCGCTCTTGCTGCAATACCTCCGGTGGTCTCTGTGGGCTGGTTTCCAGCAGCAATGCAGTCATCTTCTGCCAGTAGCTCCATTAAAATGAATGGCCAGCTAGGCTTAGCTGAAGATGCACAGCTCAGGTCCTGCCCAGGGCCTTGAAAACTGACCACAAAGAAGAGTTTCCATTAGGAAACAGAGGGAAGGCCAAGTGAGTTGAGCTGGACCTTGTTTTGCTGAGGCTGAATTTGGCCTTTTCATGACCCTTCCCACAACAAATATGAACAGATTCAGAGGAAGGAAACCAAACTGAAGTGTAAGTGCCAAGCCCCAGGCACGGGCAACAGGCTTGGGTGGCTGAACGGTAGAGAGGCTCCCTTAGGCAAGAAGGTCCAGATAGGGGTTGGGGCAGGAGATGTTCCCTTAGAGCCTCCAGCTTCCTATAAAAATGAGCTCATGTGGCAGATGCAATGTCTCACTCCTCTGTATTCACAGGTAGGCTATGAGCTCTGTGGTGGGTGTGAAGCCCTGCTCAGCAGTGCTGGGAAGGGGAAGACTGTTGCACTGTCCCTGCAAACTGCTCTGTGTGCCTGTGTGTGGTGAGGAGGAGGCTGAACGTTCCTGCTGGAGCCTGAATCACCAGGAGGGTAATTAATGCAAATTTCCCAGACAGGCAAACAAGTCTGTAGAAGCCACACTGCCTGGCCTGAATGCGCTGAGCAGCACAGTCATCTCCACCCTGGGGCTTGCTGTCCTGTGGAAATTTGGGAAGAGCTACTAAAAGGTCTGGGAAAAAACAACCAGAAAACCACTGGTCTGGTCTCACAAGGCCAAAACTCTCCATCGCTGTCTGTGTGGGAGAACACTGCTCACATATTGTCCTGGAGAAGGGAGGCCCGTGGAGGGATGGGAGCCTCAACACCACCTTGCAGGGACAGGAGGCAATAGCTGGAGGTTGAACGTCTGCTCCTTGGCCCCCACCAACTCCCTTGCACCCTTGCACTCCAGATAGGAGCAGCCTCACCTTCACAAGCCCTGGTCCTTATGGAGGATATCTGTTGGAGGGACAACACAGCAGGGCACAAGCAATCCAGGAGGTTCCTGGAATGCATTGATGATAACTTCCTTCTCCAAGTGGTAGAGGAGACGTGCCATGCTGGACCTTGTTCTCACCAACAAGGAGGGGCTGGTGGGGAATGTCAAGCTCAAGGGCAGCCTTGGCTGCAGTGACCATGAGATGGTGGAGTTCAAGATCCTTGGGGCGGCGAGGAGGGTGCACAGTAAGCTTGCTACCCTGGACTTTAGGAGAGCAGACTTTGGCTTCTTCAAGGATCTGCTTGTGGGATAAATCCCTGGAGGGAAGAGGGGCCCAAGAAAGCTGGCTAATGTTCAAGGACCACCTCCTCCAAGCTCAGGAGCGATGCATCCCAACGAAGAGGAAGTCAGGCAAAAATGCCAGGAGGCCTGTGTGGATGAACAAGGAGCTCCTGGAGAAACTCAAACTCAAAAAGGAAGCCTACAGAGGGTGGAAACAAGGACAGGAAGCCTGGAAGGAATACAGAGAAATTGTCTAAGCAGCCAGGGATCAGGTTAGGAAAGCCAAAGCCCAGATAGAGTTAAATCTGGCCAAGGACATCAAGGCCAACAAGAAAAGCTTCTATAGGTATGTCAGTGATAAAAGGAAGACTAGGGAAAATGTGGTCCCTCTATGGAAGGAAATGGGAGACCTGGTCACCTGGGATATGGAGAGGGCTAAGGTATGCAACGACTTTTTTGCCTCAGTCTTCACCAGCAAGTGTTCTAGCCACACTGCCGAAGTTGCAGAATGCAAAGGCAGGGGCTGTGAGAATGAAGAACCGCCCACTGGAGGAGAAGATCAAGTACAAGACCATCTAAGGAACCTGAAGGTACACAAGTCTATGGGATCTGATGAGATATATCCGTGGGTTCTGAGAGAACTGGAGGATGAAGTTGCTAAGCCACTATCCATTATATTTGAGAAGTCGTGGCAGTCTGGTGAAGTTCCTGCTGACTGGAAAAGGGAAAACAACCCCCATTTTCAAACAGGGAAAAAAGGAAGACCCAGGGAACTACAGGCTGGTCAGTCTCACCTCTGTGCCTGGCAAGGTCATGGAGCAGATCCTCCTGTAAACTCTGCTAAGGCACATGGAAAATAAGGAGGTGATTGGTGACAGCCAACATGGCTTCACCAAGGGCAAATCGTGCCTGACAAATTTGGTGGCCGCCTACGACAGCATTACAGCATTGGTGGATAAGGGAAGAACAACAGACATCATCTACCTGGACTTGTACAAAGCATTTGACACTGTCCCGCACAACATCCTTGTATCTAAATTGGAGAGACATGGATTTGACGGATGGACCACTTGGTGGATAAGGAATTGGCTGGATGGCCGCACTCAAAGAGTTGTGGTCAATGGCTCGATGTCCAAGTGGAAACCAGTGACGAGTGGCATTCCTCAGGGGTCGGTACTGGGACTGGCGCTGTTTAACATCTTTGTTAGTGACATGGACAGTGGTATTGAGTGTACCCTCAGCAAGTTTGATGATGACACCAAGCTGTGTGGGCAGTGGCCTGATGCCAAGGGGAAAGCTGAAGAGAGCTGTGTTTAATGCCCTTTAGGGTAGGGCATCCACCCAGAAAGTGGAGGATGCAAGTTAAAGTGCCTTTGGGCCAAATGCCCTAGTACCAGCTGACTGAATAAGATGTCCCAATTTTAGCTTTTTTGAGGAAAATAGGACAGCCATCTGAATCAAATATGTGGTAAAGGTGGTCATGTACAGGATTTCAGGCTCTGAGTCAGCCTCATTCAGATACCTGCTTGTAACCTTGAGCTCAGTATTAAATTGAGTGCATCCTCAGCAAGTTTGCTGATGACACCAAGCTGTGTGGAGTGGTCAACACGCTGGAGGGAAGGGATGCCATCCAGAGGGACCTGGACAGGCTGGAGAGGTGGGCCTGTGCGAACCTCATGAAGTTCAACTAGGCCAAGTGCAAGGTCCTGCACCTGGGTCAAGGCAATCCCAAGCACAAATACAGGCTGGGTGGAGAATGGCTTGAGAGCAGCCCTGAGGAGAAGGACTTGGGGGTGTTGGTGGATGAGAAGCTCAACATGAGCAGGCAATGTGAGCTCACAGCCCAGAAAGCCAACCGCATCCTGGGCTGCATCAAAAGAAGCGTGGCCAGCAGGTCGAGGGAGGTGATTCTGCCCCTCTACTCCGCTCTTGTGAGACCCCACCTGGAGTAATGCGTCCAGCTCAGTCCTCAGTACAAGAAAGACGTGGACCTGTTGGAACGGGTCCAGAGGAGGGGCACAAAAATGATGAAAGGGTTGGAACACCTCTCCTATGAGGAAAGGCTGAGAGAGTTGGGGTTCTTCAGCTTTGATAAGAGAAGGCTCCAGGGGAAACCGTATTGCAGCCTTTCAATACTTAAAGGGGGCTTATAAGAAAGATGGGGACAGACTTTTTAATAGGGCCTGTAGCAATAGGACAAGGGGTAATGGTTTTAAACTAAAAGAGGGTAGATTCAGACTAGATATAAGGAAGAAATTTTTTACAATGAGGGTGGTGAAACATTGGAACAGGTTGCCCAGAGAGGTTGTAGATGCCCCATCCCTGGAAACATTCAAGGCCAGGTTGGATGGGGCTTTGAGCAACCTGATCTGGTTGAAGATGTCCCTGCTCATTACAGGGGGTTTGGACTAGACACCTTTAAAGGTCCCTTCCAACCCAAACCATTCTATGATTCTATGATTCAATAAGTGAGAAGCCTCTTGTTTTCTCCTGCACATTGCTGTCTCATCTGCAGTTTTTTACCCATCAGTATCCCCAAGTCCTTCTCCTCAGGGCTGCTCTCAATCCTTCATCCCCCAGCCTGTACTGATACTGGGGAGTGTGAGGGAGTGTGATGAAGTCAATCTGCCAAGCCTCCCCATACTTATATTTTAACCATCGTCCCCCATACTACAAAGGTTTTAACCTTTTAGCTTGCTTGATTTTGGCGCATGTTTCACAACTGTGGATAACCTGCGCAATAGTGTCCATGGTTAAATCCACCCCTCGATCATGAGCCCATTTATATGTTGCATCCCTTCCTTGATGTCATGGACCCACCATGCTAAAAATAGTTCACCTTTATGTTCCCAGTCTGTAGGAAAGTAATGGAAGATCGGCGAGGAGGATTGTAAATACGATGAAGGGACTTGCACCTGGGGTGCTGGGAAACACATATATCACACTAATTGTTGTTCAGTCTTACGTGCTTGCTAGTAAAACATTTGCACTTAGATAACTTAAGTCTGCGATGGACTCAGAGACACCTTATCTAGCCACTTGAGAATCCTGGCCTGATGTTGAAGAAGATCAAAGCACAGTGGGAAAACTATGCCTGTTTGAACCCTTTAAATACCAGCGAGAACAGGGAGTCTGCGCGTGCTCTTGCTAACAAGGACTCTCTTGCTGACAAGGACCCTTGCTAACAAGGACTTTCTCTCACTCCATGGTGCCCGCGGTCCGTGCCTGCGTGTCTATACCTGGGTGTTGCTTCAGAGATTCCCCGGTCTGTGAGGTATCGAGAATAAACTTGTTCTTTGCTTTTCATCTGTGGTTTTGTGGTTATTCCTGCATCCTGCCTGCATCGGCTCACACACAGTCCAAATCTATCTGGAAAATCTTAGCTGCCTGGTCCACTTGCTGATTGTTTTGATGTTCCTCAGTGGCCCGATTCTTGAGTATGTGAGCATCTACATGGCGTACCTTAATGAATAGTTTCCTAAGCAATATCTTGGCATAATTCAGCAGCCCAGATGGATTTCCCTCTGCGCTGCCAGTTGCTCTTCTTCCACTGCTTTAACCACCCCCACAGAGCATTGGCCACCATCCATGAGTCAGTATAGAGATAGAGCATTGGCCACTTTTCTCCTTCAGCAATGCCTAAGGCCAGCTGGATGGCTTTCACCTCTGCAAATTGACTCGATTCACCTTCTCCTTCAGTTGCTTCTGCAACTCGTCGTGTAGGACTCCATACAGCAGCTTTCCACTTTCTGTGTTTCCCTACAATATGACAAGACCCACGAGTGAACAAGGCACACTGTTTCTCATTAGCTGAGAGTTCATTATATGGTGGGGCCTCCTCAGCACACGTCACTGCCTCCTCAGGTGGCATTGTGAAGTCTTTGCCTTTGGGCCAGTTTGTGAACACTTCTACGATTCCTAGACGATTTGGGGTTCCTATTCGAGCTCACTGAGTGATTAAGGCAACCCACTTACTCCAGGTAGCATCGGTGGCATGATGAGTAGAAGGAACTTTACCCTTGAACATCCAGCCCAGCACTGGTAATGGGGGCACCAGGAGGAGCTGTGCTTCAGTACCAATTACCTCTGAAGCAGCTCTAACTCCTTCATAGGCTGCCAAGATTTCTTTCTCAGTTGGGGTATAGTTGGCCTCGGAGCTTTTGTATCCTCAACTCCAGAATCCTAGGGGTCAACCTCAAGTCTCCCCTGGTGCTTTCTGCCAGAGGCTCCAGGTAGGGATATTGTCCCTGGCTGCAGTATAGAGCACATTTTCAATGTCCTGTCCTGTTTGGACTTGCCCAAGGGCTACTGCATGCACAATCTCTTGTTTCATTTGCTCAAAGGCCTGTCGGTGCTCAGGACCCCACGTAAACTCATTTTTCTTTCGAGTCACTTCATAGAGAGGTTTCACAATCTGACTATAACCTGGAATATGCAGTCTCCACAAACCCACAACACCTCAAAAGGCTTGTGTTTCCTTTCTGTTAGTAGGTGGGGACACAGCTGTTATTTTGTTAATCACATCCATTGGGATCTGACGATGCCCATCTTGCCACTTAATTCCCAAGAACTGGATGTCTCATGCAGGTCCCTTGACCTTACCTCTTTTGACAGCAAAACCCGCTTCCAAAAGAATCTTGATTATTTTCTGACCTTTCTTGAAAACCTCTTCTGCTGTATTACCCCACACAATGATGCCATCAATGTATTGCAGGTGTTCTGGAGCTCCGCCCTTCTTCAGTGCAGTCTGGATGAACCCATGGCAAATGGTGGGGCTGTGTTCCCACCCCTGGGGCAGTCCATTCCAGGTGTACTGGACACCTCTCCAGGTGAAAGCAAACTGTGGCCTGCACTCTGCTGCTAAAGGAATAGAGAAGAATGCATTAGCAATGTCAGTTGTAGCATACCACTGGGCTGCCTTGGACTCCAGTTCATACTGCAGTTCTAGCATGTCTGGCACAGCAGCACTCAGTGGTGGTGTGACCTCATTCAGGCCATAATGGTCTACTGTTAGCCTCCACTCTCCATCAGACTTTTGCACTGGCCATATAGGGCTGTTAAAGGGTGAGCGAGTCTTGCTGATCACTCCTTGGGTCTCTAGCTGACGAACCAGGTTCTGGATGGGAATCAGGGAGTCTCAGTGCGATGCTGTCATCAATGCACCATGGCAATAGCAATTGGCACCTGCTGTTTTTAACTCTCAGCAGTCCCACCACAGAAGGGTCATCTGAAAGGCCAGGTAAGGCAGACAGCTGTGTAATGTCCTCAGTCTCTACAGCTGCTATACCAAAAGCCTACCAATACCCTTTTGGGTCTTTGAAATACCCTCTCTTGAGGTAGTCTATGCCAAGGATGCGTGGAGCATCTGGGCCAGTCACAATGGGGTGCTTCTCCCATTTATTCCCATTCAGGCCCACTTCAGCCTCTAATACAGTCAGTTCTTGAGACCCGCCCATCACTCCAGAAACAGTGACAGATTCTGCCCCTTTATGATTCAATGGCAATAGGGTACACTGTGCACCAGTGTCCACCTGGGCTCTATACTTTTGTGGCTCTAATGTGCCAGGCCATCAAATCCACACAGTCCAATAAACTCGGTTATCCCTCTCCTCCTCCTGGCTGGCGGCAGGGCCCCTCTAATGTTGAGGACAACATCTACAATTAGCAGATGAGTTCCTACACGGACAGGAGAACTGCTTACCATGGACTGGAGCAGCCACCCTCCTGCAGAAATTCTTCCTTCCATCTGCTTTGCCTTGCAACTCAAGCACCCGTTCCTGTAGGGCCGGAGTAGGTTTTTTTATTCCACTTGCTCATGTCCTGTCCATAGTTGCAGAGGCAAAGCCACAGGAAATCTTGGAGCAGGTCCTGTTTCCCTTGAGTTGGTCTCGTAGGGGGGCGTTTTTTCTTAATGACTGCGATGTGTGTCCATTCAGGTGAAGAGTGGGATCCTTTCCCCATCTCGGACAGTTTTTCAAGCAGCTCATGAAAAAATGTATCATTTTTCTCATTTTGCTCAGCTATTGTCTTGGTCTTTTTCTCTGTTGTCTCAGCCATTGTCTTGGTTTGCTCAGCCATTTTCTCCACGGCTGCCACAGTGAGGGAACGAGAGAGACTGTCTTCATACTGATGTACTCTGTTAGCCACCTCATTTACAGTTGGTGTATCAGTACCAGATCCTCCCCGGACCATTGTTGACAAAGTGTGGGAATAATTTGATGGTGCACTCTGCACAAACTTTCTCAACAAAGATTGTTTGCATGGCATTTCATCAGGGTCTATGTTCACTTGCCAGTCACCATAAATCACCTCTCACACAGCCAGTTCTCTCAGGTACTTTTTCCATGCTGGTCCATTTGCTTGGATGGCATTCGATATCATCCTTAAAGGGATACCTGCCCTTCACAGCTGATAGCAGTCACCTCCAGAGACTGAGAGTGCTTGTCTTTCTCCCAATTGCTTTATCAATCCCTCCATCTTTGGCCATGTTTCCCAGCTGATTAGCCTCTCTACCTTCTAAGTCTATGGAATCAGTCCCATTGTCCCAGCATCAGAGCAACCAGGAGACAAGTGTCTCCCCTTCTTGATGACTAAAAGCCTTCCTCATATTTTGCAAATCCTTCATAGAGAAGGATTTAATGATTATCTCTGCATCTGAGTCCTTACTTTTCTGCTTCCTGGTCACTGGGGCAACTTGTACTGGTTCTGATGGAATTTGAGTAGCAACAATACTCGTTTTCGAAGCAGCTGGAGTAGTGACAGTGCTCATTTTTGAGGCTGGAGCAGCTAGTGCTGATACGGGCAGGGGAGGGGCTTGTGATACAGTTGTGAAGGGTGCAGGTGGCAGAGTAACCTTTACCGCACGCTGCTGAGTGACTGGTGTCAAGATGGGCTGGGGCATGGCATCTGCAGGTGCTGGGGTCGGTGCAGTGGCTTCTGCTGGTACGGGTGGGGGCGGGGGCATGGGCATAGCTGGGGCTTGTGTCGGTATAGCCAGGGGCATGTCTTCTGACGGTACGGGCAGAGGCGTGGGCCTGGCCAGTGCCGGTGCCTGTGCCCTGGCTTCTGCCGTACAGGAGAAGGTGTGGGCCTGGCCGGTGCCGGTGTGGGGGCAGCAGCTGGTGCCGCTGGGACCGGCGTGGCTTGGGCAGTGGTTTGCATCTGTGCTATCTGTGAGTTGGCCTGTGGGGTTTGAGTAACAGCATCACATGTCACATAATACTCACTCCTGCAGTGATATTTAACAAAAAACCACCCCTGCAACACATTCAGGAAAATCGAGAACAAAATCACGATCTTATGAAAGTAACATTAATTTTCTAAACAGCCCAAAGGTTTTCCATCCCCTAGTTCTGATGGTGTCACTTTGGAATAATCATTAAAGGGCAAAGTAAACTTTCCCCAGGTAAAACCGAAAGTGTAATTAATAAAAGAATCCATCAGTGATGGTCGAGATATGTAGGTAGAACTGTTATCCAAGTAATCATTTTATATATCTGAAGGCCAATCCACACCAAAACAGCACACTTAGACCACAGCATACAAACACAAAGAACAAATAAACCATGCAATATATTCGACCAGTTAAACACCACTGCATCAATTAACTTCATTCAAAGCTCTCTAAAGGCATGATATAACATTTTGCGTAAGAACGACATGATGTGAGCTGTCTCTTCTCCCTGAGCAAGCTGGAATTCAAACTATTCAGGCAATCTATCAGAGCTCTGGTTGAGCTCCATTCAAGCCCCATGTTGGGTGCCAATAAATCTGTCGTGGTTTAGGCCGGATCAGTCAATGACGGGTGACAGATGCTCTCCCCCACCTCTCGCTCCAAGGAGAGGAGGAGAGATAAAGAGATTTATGAGTTTAGAAGGAACTAAACTACTTTAATGAAATATTAACAATAAAATAAAAAGAAAATAATGTAATAGATACAATACATACAAAACTGTATTAAGCTCCCAGGATGACGTCACTGGCAGGCACTGGGGAAGTCCCAGACTCGACTCAGTGATGGATGGGAACTGGATTCCAGATCTGGAGTCAGGAGCACATGGATCGAGATCAAAGGCAGACAGACAGGGTCCTCCTCGGACATCAGCCATTGAAGAAAAGAAGGCTGACCCTTTGATCCTTCAGCTTTTTATATTAAGCATGGGGCAGATGGGATGTAATACCCCTGTTGGTCAGTTTTGGGTCACCCATCTGCTCCTCCCCACAGGTGTGACCCCTCTACGCTTTTCCACTTCCAACCCTCCAATGGGGCAAATAACAAAATTAGCTGACCTTGGTTGTTATAGCAATAAGTATAAGCAAGAGCCTCTCTGCATACCATTCCTCGGCATGAACTATAAACATTGGTCTTATCACTCTGAGAATGAATAGTTTTCTGCACAATATGCTGTTAATTTCATAGAGTTAAAGAGGCCTAGCTAAGAAATAAAATTACTGAACAGAAAGTTGGTTCTGTTTTACCTCAAACTAGGACAACATGCAGTTTTTCCTCCACCAGTATACCCAAGTCCTTCTCTGCAGGGCTGCTCTCAATCCTTCATCCCCCAGCCTGTAGTGATACTGGAGGTTGCCCCACGCCAGGTGCAAAGCCTTGCACTTGGCCTTGTTGAACCTCATGAAGTTCACATGAGCCCACTTCTTGAGCTTGTCCAGGTCCCTCTGAATAGCATCCTGTCCCAGATTGTGTTTCTTGGGCATCAGGTTGGCAATGTGGACAGCAACATTTTATTGACATTGGAGGTGGCTGCAGACCGAGACCCAAGACTTCGAGACTCTCTGACGGTGCCGACACTAGCTTCGCAAGAGATACTTTGCACACAGAGAGAGGGATGGTAACGCTTTGCAAAGCCCTTGGTGTGAAGATGGTATTCTTTCCATTCGGTGGTTGTACACCAACATGGGGGTAATGGAGGGCTTGAAGACTTGGAGGCTGTTTTGGAGGCAATGGACTTGTCTCTTTTATAGACACAGACATGAGAGCAGCCCAAAAGATGGAAAGGTGCTACCGTCCACCAGGATGACTCTGAATCCAGCTCCTACTGGTGCTTTCACCATCCAACTTTCAGGGCATCTTGGTCATGAAGATCATGAAGATATTGCACATGCCATGCCCTGCTCACCCCTTCGGAGCCAACCCTGCAGCTGGGTTTGGGGTAGCCAGGCTGGACTGTGCCTGCTTGGGGTATGTATTAATTTCTCTGAACATTTTCCTTTTTGATCTTGTTTTCCTGTGTCACAGGAACAAAAAAGAAAATTTGGAAATTCTCACCACCAGGTCACGGGCTGGTTTCCTTCTGCCCTCACCTTATCTTATGGCCTTCAGGCTCAGTTTCTCGGCTTGAGAGCCAGCAGCTGGTGCTCCATCAAAGTGCTGCACTGAGTGATTCCTGCGACGTCGCCCTATCTCCAGGGTCCTGCCTGCATGGTCCTGCTGGGTGTTATCTCTTTTCTCCACCTGCTGGGTGCCACATGACTCACCCTGGACCTCATGCCTACAAGGAGATGCTTTGCACAGCACAGCAGCAAGATCTTGGGGCAAATTCATGCAGATGGATAACAAATCATAACTGACGCCGTGTTTCAGCTCTGGGCATTTCTATATTCTTAAATATAGAAATGGCCCCCAATGGCCTGTCTAGCCCAGTACCTTGTGGAAGTCCACCCTTGGAAGGGTGTAAGGACAAGTGATACTTCCCCAGAATATTTCCTTGACCTCCGACATTTTTTTTGTGACTCAGACTCCCTGAGTAAGAGGTGTCCTTGTATTTAATAGTCTTCAGTAGATTTTTCTTCCATTAATTTGTTTAGTTATTTTTTTAAGCCAGGTAAATTTTAAGTGTTTGCAACATCCTGTGGCAAACAGCTGCCCAATCTAATGACCTGTTTGGGTGCAGAATCATTTCCTTTGGGCTTTTTTGATCCTGTCACCTGCTTGTTTTTTTGATGCCCTCATCCTCACCACGGAGAAGATGATGAGTGGTCCTTTTCTATCACACTCTGCCCCTTGTAATTTTACAGGCTCTACCATAACCTTTCCTGCAGATGTCTTTTGGGGTCAGAAGAGTCCCAGCCTGTGCAGCTGTTCCTCCTATGGACACAGAGACCTTATGGTGTTATGATCACCCAAAGATGGTTTCTCTTTTGTCTCTATCCCTTTCATAATAAGCACCATGAGTCTTGGGTACACCCCCCCAGATTATTTAAAAGACAAATCAAAGGAAAATGCCCCAAAGCGAGATGGCCACCATCTCCCAGGTGACTTCATATTGTCCCGTGCACATATTTTCTCCCCTGGGTGCTGCTGCTGTCCTCATCCAGACTGCAAGACCTGCTGCCTGGGGGATCTGTCTCTTTGTGTCTCCTCCTACACCAGGCACAGGGAAGGCAAAGGAAACCCCAAATTACAGCAGTCATTCCTCTCCAGCATAAAACTTGGGTGCAGTAACCAGCCTGTTTCAGGACATAGGCTCATCACCCAAAGGGCAAGGAAGCCTTCTCTTCATGGCTTAGTAACCCACAGCAGGGCAGAATGAAGTATCCAATTGAGAGCATCCAGCTGGGAGTTTCAAGCGTGCCTGTCACCCCTGGGTCTGGGGATTTGGGATTTTCAGATTCACCTGGAAGTTAGACAGCACAAAGCCCTCAGCTCCCTCTGCAGCCTTCAGTGCCTTCAGGAGGCAGCTGGCCTCACCCCATGTTCCCCGACTCATCTCAGGACATGTCTCTCCTGGGTGTCTAAGCAAGGGCAGGTAACTCATACCCTTCGAGGTCAAACCAGGCTAAAGGGCGGCAAAGCAGATTATCCTGATTTGAGGTAAAACAGAACCAATTTTCTTTTCAGTAATTTTACTTTTCAGCAATTTTACTTTTCAGCTAAGCCTCTTCTAACTAACTGAACTCTCTGAAATTAACGTCATATTTGTCAGACAGTAGTCAGTAGTGATAAGACCTGATTGTTTATAATTTATGCCAAGGAACGGTACGCAGAGAGGTTCTTGCTTATACTTATTACTATAACAGCCAAGGCCAGCTAATTTCGTTATTTGCCCCATTGGAGGGTGGGAAGCAGAATTGCATAGAGGGGTCGCACCTGCAGGGAGGAGCGGACAGGACAGGTGACCCAAAACTGACCAACAGGGGTATTCCATCCCATCTGCCCCATGCTCAGTATAAAAGCTGAGGGATCAAAGGGGTCAGTCTCTTTTCTTCAATGGCCAATATCTGAGGAGGACCCTGTCTGTTCATCTGCCTTTGATCCCAATCCATGCATTCCTGAATCCAGATCCGTAATCCAGTTCCTATCCGTCGCTGACTCCAGTCTGGGACTTTCCCAGTGCCTGCTGGTGACGCAATCGTCATCCTGGGAGCTTGATACTGGTTTTGTATATATTGTATATATTTCATTACTTTCTTTTTTTGATATTATTATATTTTCTTTTTATTATTAATATTTTATTAAAGTAGTTTAGTTTTCTTTTAAACTCATAAATCTCTCTCTCTCATCCTTCTCTTTCTGAAGGGAAATGCTCTCCCTTCTCTGAAGGGGAGAGAAGTCAAAAAGAGCATCTGTCATTCATTTCAGTGGCCAGCCCAGCCCAATCCATGACACAGATTTGCCCAGATTCCCCAAAGATGGTGCACAGCTTTTGTTTTGGTGTAAGGACCCTCATGTAGGGACCCGGGGACAGGACAAGAGGTAATGGGCACAAACTTGAACATAGGAAGTTCCACCTAAACATGAGGAGGAACTTCTTTACCCTGAGGGTGGCAGAGCACTGGAACAGGCTGCCCAGAGAGGTGGTGGAGTCTCCGTCTCTGGAGACATTCAAAACCCGCCTGGACGCGTTCCTGTGCAACCTGCTCTAGGTGACCCTGCTCTGGCAGGGGGGTTGGACTAGATGATCTCCAGAGGTCCCTTCCAACCCTATCATTCTATGATTCTATGTACACCCTGATGGGGAAGCCATCTCTGACCTCAGCAGACAACAGCTCCGGCTCACAGAGCAGCCTTGCAGGGGCTGTAGGGGCCAGAGAAGAGGGGTTCATCCCAGCCCAAAGCCAGGGTGCTCCTCTCTGTCCTTCCAGCCCCAAAGCACCCTATGGTGTGAAGCCACACGCTTGGGACTCATCCCTGTGGAGAAGGAGGCCCAGACCCACAGGGTAAGACTTTTGCAAGATGTTCCTGTGTAGGAATGTATCTGAGAGAAAATGGCCATGTGAGCCAGCCTCCCTACTATGAGAGATTATATGAGATAAGGGCAAAACAGGTGGTAGAAGATGGAATTAGTACATGGGAAAAACGGGAACTGAGAAGGTAGAAAACATGTTGTGCTAATGACTAAGCAATTTACTATGCGAATTCTTGTAACCAATCTGATGTGTGAATGAACTGCGTAGACGGCGCGTGGACAGTGTGTGGAATAAATACTAAATTGGCTAAAAAATACAAAAGTACAGCATTGTTCACACATTAAGGAAAAGTATAAAATCAAGAGGCTTCTGAGGTAGAAAATAGCCGCAGCTGGCATGAAGGACACAACACCTGTGGTTCCCTGATAAGCTACATGAGGTACTGGATGGGATGCAATTATTCCGCGGCTTTACCTTAAGATGTATAGCGGATATGGGAATGGGATGATACCATGAAACAGATGATAAGCTGCCAATTAGCTGCCCGCTCAATACTCAGAGCCAACATTTTGTCAAATTTTGATGAAATGCTGTCCCTTGTGCAAACTTTGCTCATTATAATGTCATTATAATACCAAAACACACCTCCATCCCGAAGGCTACCCACCTCCAAGGTGTGACCACTCCTTCTTGAGTCTGCGCCCTGAATTTCTCGTAAACTATACCTTTAATTGTGAAGCGAGAGAAATTTACACCAATCATGATAAAAGTATGTATGACTAAAGTCACTCAAACTCCACCTTGAAGATAACAAATAGCATAAAAATAGCCCGAGAGAGGGGGGATACCCAGGGAAGACACCATCGCAAAGAATTCCATCACTGACTTCTGGGAGCAGTCGACGGGCTGAGCCTCTCTTTCCCCCCCGCCATAGGGACGCCTTTGGGTAAGACTTAGATTATACCGAGTGCTTCCTCGGGAAACTTAGAAATTTCTCTAGAGACTCCCTTTTCTACATTTAGAGCCAGGCTGTATCGTTTATAACTTTGTCGTGCGTTTTGTATATGTAACAATACTTTCATTTGCACGTGCTTTGCAGACAGTGTATTTATCACCGGCAATCCTAAGAACCTATATATCTGTTGTTTAAATAAACTGCACTTTTTTAAGTAGCTAGTCGTTTTGGTTTCTCACTGAACGCGACCAAAGACTCGAGAGTGGCCGTGCTAGTTCATGAGCACGACTAGACTGAAGGTGCAGTCCACTATTAGTGTATCCAAAGCGTAATAGTTTAATACATATTAAATGCGATTGGACTGATAATGCTGAATTGGGCATCACTCAGAATTTAAACCTAGCCGCACCTAGCCTCCCACCTCGGTGAGGAGTGTTAGAACACAAGGGGGTTTATTTTCTGCCAAAACCGCTTGGCCCCTTTTCATGCAACAGAATTTTGGCGTAGTCGGCAGGATGGCCATGGATAAACTGCTGCAAAAATATGATTGTGCCCCTTCCCAGGCCAGGAAGGAGTGGGCCCATAAATTTTGGAAGGATGAAGAGAAAGTGGTGGAATGTATTGAAGAGTGTCGGGCTTCACAGAAGCTCAGAGCGGGGAAAGGCAAAGGTGTGATTTGTGCGGTGTTAGGCGCCTGTTTATCTTGTGCACAACAAGAAGCTAGGGAAACCCCTGCTCCTAATCTGATTTCAGCTGTAGAATATGCAACCCTGAAATCGGAGAATGAGGTGTTGAAGACATCACTAGCCTTTCAAAAGGAGACAGGAGAAAAATTAAGAACTCAAGTTGATAAGCTTGTGAGTAAGAATGAATGTTTAGGAAACCGGAATGCTCAACTTGGGAGTGAAAATCTCCAACTTAAAGGTGAAAATCACCAACTTAAAATGTTATTGGAAAGGGTGACTGGGCTCTTAGATAAAATGCAGCCCTTGACCCAAGTCCAACAAATTCGTAAATTAATGTGTTATCCAAATTCTGGAACCCAGACCGGAGATTTTTGGTCTAATAGTGAAGATGAGGAAGAAGATGAGGAGGGAAGGGCTTTTACTGTGAAATCTCGAGTCTTTCCTTTACGACCTCTGATTAAAACTGAAACCACAGTTGATGAGGATGATGATGAAGTCTGCAACACTGTGCGTACTATTCCGTGGACACCAACAGAGTTAGCGAAAATAAGGGAAAAACATTCGAGGCGGCCAGAAGAATGAGCTGTTGAGTATGTGTGGCGAGTTTCTTCTGAAGGAGGAGATAGAATTATGTTGAGTGAGGAAGAAGCAGGAGACTCTTGGGAACCAAGAGTGTTTTTAACAACTATACCTGGTGGATCTCACCCTCTTTCTAACCCCGTCGGTCAAATAAGACCGAGCAGATTTCCTTTTCCTTTGTGTCTTACAGGAACCTTAGATGAACTGTACGTGGACAGACGAACTATTACCCCCTCACAACGGTTGAAGAGAGATGTAACTGGTATCTTAGGAACAGGCCTGGGAGTCTTAAATAGTATAGATGCTGAGATACTTGCCAACAAACTAGTCACAACCACTACTGATCTGGACAAATTAAGACATCCCCTACAGTCCTCTCTACTAGCATTGGGAAGCCACCAATGGCTTTTATCGAATATATTGCCTCAGTGGGAAGAAACGGGTGAAAAAGACCATCAGCTGATCACAGATGCACTTGGTACAACCCAAAACAATGTTTCCTTGGCTCTTAGTTGTATCCAAGCCCAATTGTGGATGCAATCTATGACAGCCGCAATCATAAGGGAAGGTGAGGAAGGCACCTTGCCCACCGAAATTCAAAAAGTAATATGGGATAACGCAATTGAATTTGAGAAAAAATTTCAGTCCTGGTGGTATCTGCTTAATTTCACCTATGATCCCATTGAGAGCAAGGCCACAGCTTTTGTCTTAACAATACGCAATGCTTCGGTATACACCATATACCCAATCATTGCGCTGGGGTTGAATCACCAAGGAGCTATACTCTATCCAATAGAGCACAGAGTGTGGGCACAACAAAATGAGAATAAATGGCAAACTGTTGATGTTGACGCATGCGTTTCACGAGACCAACAAGGATTCATTTGTGAGAGTAATACCCTCAAAGCACAAGACATTTGTCTTGACACCAACCAGAATGTTTGTCACTTTGAGATACATCCCGATGAAACCCCAGAGACTGTGCTTGTATATATTGGGAAAGGGTGCGTTTGCATGAGGTCTTGTATTCATAGATGACATAGTAGTTGATATAAGTAATCACTCAAATCTTTGTGTTTGTATCTTTACTAACATTATCGGATGTGACTTCAGTTATTCAGCTCCTGTTACGTCTTTTCAATTGCTACAATCTAATTATACATTGATTCGAGATTTGTTGCCTACCCCTATCGGAATGAATCTCTCACTGGTGAAGAAGCTGCTACAACACGATGAATTGAAGCGACTGTTGAAAGAGGCCCAAGAAAATGGACAGAGAACTTTGATTACCGTCCATCATGATGTTGAAGAAATACACCAAGTGCTGGAAAGAGTCAAGAGAGACGGAGGACATGGATGGGGAGATACTCTTTTTGGATGGTCGCCGACACTTACAGGACTTTATAACAAGATGCTCCATCCTGTTGTTGTTTTACTAATATTCATTGTTTTGTGCTTCGCTTTGACAATTGTTTTGTATGTTAGACTTTGGATTATGATGAAAAGTTTAAATCGTTTGATCACTCCACGAGATGTATTTGCACTTGATATCCCTCACCACAAGAACACATGTGATCTTTCCTATCAGTATTGAGTATCGTGGAGCTTGAGTGACTGTAGTCACGGGGTGGATTATGTGGAATAAATACTAAATTAGCTAAAAAATACAAAAGTACAGCATTGTTCACACATTAAGGAAAAGTATAAAATCAAGAGGCTTCTGAGGTAGAAAATAGCCACAGCTGGCATGAAGGACACAACACCTGTGGTTCCCTGATAAGCTACATGAGGTACTGGACGGGATGCAATTATTCCGCGGCTTTACCTTATGATGTATAGTGGATATGGGAATGGGATGATACCATGAAACAGATGATAAGCTGCCAATTAGCTGCCCGCTCGATACCTGGAGCCAACATTTTGTCAAATTTTGATGAAATGCTGTCCCTTGTGCAAACTTTGCTCATTATAATGTCATTATAATACCAAAACACACCTCCATCCCGAAGGCTACCCACCTCCAAGGTGTGACCACTCCTCCTTGAGTCTGCGCCCTGAATTTCTCGTAAACTATACCTTTAATTGTGAAGCGAGAGAAATTTACACCAATCATGATAAAAGTATGTATGACTAAAGTCACTCAAACTCCACCTTGAAGATAACACATAGTATAAAAATAGCCCGAGAGAGGGGGGATACCCAGGGAAGACACCATCATAAAGAATTACATCACTGACTTCTGGGAGCAGTCGACGGGCTGAGCCTCTCTTCCCCCTCATAGGGACGCCTTTGGGTAAGACTTAGACTATACCGAGTGCTTCCTCGGGAAACTCAGAAATTTCTCTAGAGACTCCCTTTTCTACATTTAGAGCCAGGCTGTATCGTTTATAACTTTGTCGCGTGTTTTGTATATGTAACAATACTTTCATTTGCACGTGCTTTGCAGACAGTGTATTTATCACCGGCAATCCTAAGAACCTATATATCTGTTGTTTAAATAAACTGCACTTTTTTAAGTAGCTAGTCGTTTTGGTTTCTCACTGAACGCGACCAAAGACTCGAGAGTGGCCGTGCTAGTTCATGAGCACGACTAGACTGAAGGTGCAGTCCACTATTAGTGTATCCAAAGCGTAATAGTTTAATACATATTAAACGCGACTGGACTGATAATGCTGAATTGGGCATCACTCAGAATTTAAACCTAGCCGCACCTAGCCTCCCACCTCGGTGAGGAGTGTTAGAACGCAAGGGGGTTTATTTTCTGCCAAAACCGCTTTGCCCCTTTTCACGCAACACAGTGTAACTAGCTAATCAGAAATAAGCGAGTCGCGTGTACGGCTACAACACAGGGTATAAAAGATGATGATCTGTGCTTAATAAATGGCTTCTGTTGATTCACATTGGATCGTCTGGAGTCCAGTTATTTCTCCTCAGATGGTGACCCCGACGTGATCCCGATCGGCGCTTGGCTTGAGCAACGGAATGCGAGGGGCAGAAGACCCAGAAGGAGATCCACCGGCTGGAGGACGGCTCAGCTGGACTGAGACTGGGCGGATCGGGCGGCAATCCGGAATAAACAGACGATGTGGCCACGGACACCCAGAGAGAGGTGAGCAGCCGGGGCAGGAGATGGGGCAACAAGTAACAAAAGAAGAAGGGGCTATATTAAGACTTCTCCTGCATATCCTCTCTAAGAGAGGGGTGAAATACGATGAGTGTATGCTCCGAAGGTTGTTAATCTGGTGCAGAGAGAATGGATTCGCACCAGAGCCCCAGACAGCTTTTAAACCAGAAATATGGGAGGCTGTTGGGAAAAAAAACAAAACAAAAAACTGTGGGAAGTGATAAGTAAAGGAGACAAAGAGGCATCACTGTTGGCGACGACATAACGGTTGGTGTTATCGACCTTACAAGATATGAAGGCGGAGTGAGCCACGGCAGCCGGGGCTTTTGCAGCATTACAACCCACGGGAGGGGGTTCGAACAGGCCAGGTCCGAAGGTTTGGGACAATCCCCTGCTGATCCCCTCTGCTCCACCTGAGGCCGATGGAGGAGGCAGAATGTCAGCAGAGAAGGACAGAGCCGGAGCTGTTTGCTCCTGCCATTGCCCGCCTCGCCCCCTCCCCTCCCCAGTCGTCTCCCTGAGATAGAAGTGCTGGTTTTTGTATGTCTGCTGTGTAAGTGTGTGTGGGCACCAGCTTATACCTGCTGATCAGCATGTGTGCTACTGTTTGCTTTTTTGTTGTGTGCAGTGTTGTTAGGTGACTCCACTTGAGCAGGTGTTCTGCCCGGTGTGGTACTGTTCTCGTATGCAACTAGGGCTGACACTCCGTCAAGTGAAGAAGTTGGTATATACACAATGTTTAGACGTAAGGCAAGCACGCCCCAGGTAGATACACCAGGATGGGCTGTAGAACCGATGGAAGTCCTGAAATATTGGGGGAGTTTTCACGAGCCGACACGTTTACGCTCTCGGGAATGGCTTGCCCGTGCAGGGCGTATGGCTGGTTGTTTGTTGTTTGCCTATAAGATCATGGTTGATTGGGAAAAGGAGTTGAGCCAAAATCTATAGGATGCTCTGTAGGAAAATGAGAAACTGAGCTCTTGTTGCAAAGGCAGACTTTTATGTCAGTCGTAAGTGATGGGGGAAAAAAAAAAAAAGAAGAAAAAAGAGAAAAAAAGAAAAAAAAGAAAAAAAGAAAAAGAAAGAAAAAAAAAGAAAAAAAAAAGTGGAAACCGAACAGGAGCAATTAGATGGGAAATGTGCCACGTTAGCACAAAAGTATGCCATACGCGCTACGAGAAAGCGGCAGAAAAAGAGAAATAGGACACCTGATTCAAAGCAGTACCATAGAGATATGGTTTTGGTTTTTTCCTATATGTGTATATGTTATTGCATGCCTTAGTAGATTGCTCTGTGTTTTACCCTGCGAGACAAAAATGAACCCCAGCAGAAGTGGTCTCTTGAGCAAGGGGGTGGAATATGGGAAAGCAACGGAAGATCGGCGAGGAGGATTGTAAATACACTCAAGGGACTCGCACCTGGGTGCTGGAAAACACATATATCACACCAGTTGTTATTCAGTCTCGGGTGCTGGCAAGAAAAACATTTGGATGACATAAGCCTGTAATGGACTCACAGACACCTTATCTAGCTGCTTGAGAATCTTGGCCTGTTGTGGAAGAAGATCAAAGCACAGTACCAGCAAGAACAGGGAGTCCGCATGCGCTCTAGCTAACAAGGACTCTTTTGCTGCCAAGGATTCGTGATAACAAGGACTCTCTTGCTGCCAAGGATAAGTTTAGTAATGCTACTAGTACAGCTATTTCTGAGTTATTGCTAGATGTAGATAGTATTTGAGATGTGATGTTGCAAAACAGAGCTGCTACTGATTTTTTGCTTTCAGCTCACAGACATGGTTGTCAAGATTTTAAAGGACTGTATTGTATGAATCTAAGTGACCACTCCAAATCCATCCATGTCCAGTTGCAGGAACTGCACCGACCGAACCGGCAACTTGTGGAGACCACTGGGTGAAATCTCTTTGCTGGATGGACTTGGGGGTGGGGTTGGTTGAAGCAAATTATACTCATCGCCTGTGTGGAAGGAATTTGTCTGTTATGTTGAGTATGCTGTTTGCCGTGTTTAATAAGCATTATACGATCAGCTGTAAATGCCGCTTTGCATCGTACCCTTGTATGAGTTGTAGAATATGTTGCTCTAAAAACTATGTGTGTATCCATGAGAACCTGACCTTCACAGAAGAAGATAACAAGAAGGGATTACAACAATGTAGTCATGTATCAGACAGCTGCTGTTAGCAAAGCTGGATCATGAATTTGGTGAGACTCGCTGCATACGCTGGCCACGTGTGCAGCGACTCTAGCCTGTACTTCTCCACTCAATCCAGTGCAGGATATAGGGGGGCTGTCTCGGGTCAGAGAGGGGGAGAGAGACATGAGCGCACTTTGAAGATACAGGGGATGCCCTGAAGCACTGTGTCTGCCCCCCCCTCCCCCCATAAGTTCTATGTTCATTAACCCCAACAGCTCAGAAGGTATTACAGCATGTTGCAAGATAAGATATAGTCTACTACTGCTGCAAGACGCATTGAACACCTTCCTACAAGAATTTCAGCTTTATGCCCTGATAGGACAGTGGGATGATGCACTCGCAAAGAGCCTGACTGCATTAGAGTGGGTATTTTTGCCACATACCTTTTCAAAAACAGAACTATGATGATTGAAATGTTACCACGATTGTTTTCCCAGGGTCGTTTGTGCAGTCAGCAGCTTTCTGGAATGGATCCAAGCCACATACATGTCCCCATCAAAAAGGATGACCTTGACCCTTGGTTATCACAAAGTCTTAACCTCCTTAGTACATTATATTGGGCAAATAATAAATTATTCTTTCCCCTGGCACAGACTATTACAGTCACTTTCACAAATTCCTTTACGGCCGCGCATCCTGCTAGCACCAAAGCCTCTTGATGGCACCTGTTCGGTGTTTGTAGATGGTTCAGGGACACAGTAAAGGCTTTTGACTTATTTCAACAGGAACTGTTAAATGTAGGCAGAATCTCAATATGTTACTGGTATTGTTCAAAGACTTGAAGGAGCATCTATAAAACAAGTAGAGAACCAATTGTTATTTAGTCTCTTACTGCAATTAATGATGCTTTTATGAAAAAGACAGTTTCGTTATTTTATCATCCACATACACTCTCATAGCTGTTTACTTGGTCCTTTAACTGAGGGAAACACAGTTGCGGATTATCACACTGTTGGTAACAACTCCGAACATTATGCAGCAAGCTAAAATGTCGCATGATTTTTTTTTCATCAAAATGCGAAGGCATTGAGGAAGCAATTTTCTTTAACACAACAACAAGCACAGGATATTGTGCAAACTTGTGCCGATTGTCAGCAGCTGGCTCCTCTGCCATCATTTGCGGGGGTTAACCTGCGAGGGCTTACACCTGATGAACTTTGGAAATCCGATGTTACGCGCATTATGGAATTTGGACATGTTTCAGTTGATTTGTTTTCTCACTTTGTTGTAGCTCCTGCTCATACAGGAGAGAAGGCTTGTGATGTTATTCGACATTGGTTGCAATGCATTGCAGTCATGGGAGTACCGAAAACTATAAAAACTGATAACGGACCAGCTTATGTGTCCGCTAAAGTACAGGCCTTTTTTTTTTACAGACATGGGGTATTAAACATGTCACCAGTATTCCTCATTCCCCGACTGGGCAATCAATTGTGGAGCGTATGCATCATACTTTAAAAACCATGCTTGCTAAACAAAAAAGGGGGAATCCCGTAGGTATGACCCCTCAAGAGTGATTGTATAAAGCAACTCATGTTTTAAATTTTCTAAACATGTCTTCTTTGTCATCCACAGCAGCAGAGCGACATTTCGTAAGAACTGTTGAATGGCCTGAACAACCGAAGGTGTATTAGAAGCACCTTAAATCGGGGTGCATGCTAACCACAGATAATACTGCAACAAATAGAAGTTGTGAGCAAGAAAATTCTGTAATGATTTGTACTTCTCATCCATATGTTTGCTTCGGCTCAAAATGCAAGTATACAAGAATGTAATCAATCTTATTGTGTAAATGTAACACGAGTAAGGTATAAAACAGCAGTAACATGGATAGGGGATTGGCAAAATGCATTAAAAACACGTCTTTCTCTGTATTGGGATTGGGAGTACAACTCTCAAAGACTTTGTGTTACATCTCTCCCCTGGAATACGTTGCTACATGGCTGGGAAATGGTTAAACACCATCTCCAAGGTGCTTTTGACATGTCGTTGCAACAAAATATTTGTCCTTTACATGATCAGCTAAAAGCTCAAATACTAAAGATTCAAGACTTAATGAACCACAAAGTATTTGAAATATTACAAAAGGATTTCTCGTGGGTAAATCCAAAGAAATTGGCTTTCTGGGCTAAATTTAGGAATCTGGGTATTTATTGCCTTAGCAGGGTTCTTTTTGATTCTGTTTTTAATTGTGTTTAGTATATAACCTGCTAAGAGCGTCACAACGAGTAGAAGCACAAGTCATGGCGACCTTGTTAATAAATGGTCTGGTGTTAAACAAAAAAGAGGGAGATGTGGCAGATCTACGAGCAGAGGCCTGCGTACGGCCAAAGACAGTGAGCAGAGCACACAGGAAACACAAAGCCAAGAGAACAGTTCATACCTTCACTCCATCCTGTGACGACCATATAACATTTTCGAATCTCGGACAAAGAATAGGGCTAAGTATTCTTCCTTCGCTAGGAACAGCAACGGCATTAAATATGTTGAATAAGATAGGGTGTTGGGCAAGTAAACAGATAAACCTTACAACTGAAATCATATCTAGCTTGCTTACTGATGCTGATAGCATTCAGCATGCTATGTTGCAAAATCGAGCGGGTATTGATTTTTTGCTGTTAGCTCAGGGTCATGGATGTGAAGATTTTGAAGGTATGTGTTGTATGAACCTTTCCGACCACTCATCATCCATTCATAAGCAGTTATGGGATCTGGAGGATAACATGTCCAAATTAAAAGTGGTCAAAAATGGTTTCGATGATTGGTTAAGCTCATGGGGTATAACGGGATAGTTATCAGACTTCCTAAAACAAGGGCTCATGCTATTCTTGGTTATATTATTATTGATTATGGTAGCCTCGTGTGTTCTCCGCAAAGTGACTGACATGATAGAAAATGCCATGCATAAGGTCTGGCTGGCTCAAGAAGAAAAAGGGGGTATTGTAGGAATGTATCTGAGAGAAAATGGTCACGTGAGCCAGCCTCCCTACTATGAGAGATTAGATTAAGGGCAAAACAGGTGGTAGAAGATGGAATTAGTACATGGGAAAAACGGGAACTGAGAAGGTAGAAAACATGTTGTGCTAATGACTAAGCAATTTACTATGTGAATTCTTGTAACCAATCTGATGTGTGAATGAACTGCATGGACAGCACGTGGACAGTGTAACCAGCTAATCAGAAATAAGCGAGTCGCGTGTACGGCTACAACACAGGGTGTAAAAGATGATGATCTGTGCTTAATAAACGGCTTCTGTTGATTCACATTGGATCGTCTGGAGTCCAGTTATTTCTCCTCATTCCTGGAGCAGCAGAGCTTTGAAGCTGGTTTCTGGTAGCACCCTCTCATGTGGAGTCTCGGGTGGCTAGTAATGCGGTGCAGTGTGCCACACTATCTTCCTCCCAGTGGAGGAAGACTTTGATCTTTCTTTGATTCCAGCTGAGCTGCCTAATTCCTCAAAAAATCTCTGAAACACCCACATCTGGGGGTGAAGCTACCCCCCTGGGTTCAAAACCACAAATGAAGAGGGATCTGGCAGAGAGACAGACAACACAAATGCATAATCTCTGTTTCCGTGGGAATCGAGAGCAAAGTGGAGAACTGTGAGGGAGTTTCCCAAATGCCCATGTTAGCTCTGAGTCATCTTTCCTGCACCCCAGAAAACCCTGCCACTGCCCTGCCTCAGTTTCCCCATCAGGTGAACAAGGATGGACCATACCTGTCTTGAAGAGTCATTAGGATGTGGGGACTGGGACAAAGAAAAAAGGGCCAGAGCTGTTAAATCTGAGCCAGGTGTGCTTGAAGATTTCAATTAATCAGTTCATCATCATCATCGTCACCTCTGCTGACATTTGCCCAGTGCCACGCGGGTTGGGTTTGGCTGAAACAGAGGGTACTCACACTGCCAGGCAGTTTGGCACTCAGAGGTTTAAGCCATGAATAAATGCCGCATTTGTTCCTGGCTCTCTCCACTCCATCTAGTCTCAGGAGCTGCCCTGGAGATTGAATTTTTATTTTTTGGAGGGGAAAACAGAGCACTACTCTGCTGCAGGGAGATTGCCAAGGGCTGCTTTGGTGGGACAGACAAGGCAAACCAACCATCACTGATAAAACATGGCACGACTGCAAGAGGAAAGGGGGCAGAGCTTTTCCCCTCCCTCAATGTCTCAAGTGTGATTTTTGGAGGCTGCAGGTTGTTTCTTATTATCAGAAAAAAAAAAAAGAAAAGGGTTTCTCCTCCTTGTTGCTATGTGTAAAGCCCACAGCAACAGTCAGGAAATCAGATAAATTTGCTCTCTAGCCTGTCGCAGAAAACAAAAAAAAGCAACTGGAAAATAAAAACGAGGGCACAAAACAATCTATGCAAAAAACAAATTGGTGATTTAAAAGGAGGCAAAACACTACCAGCACGTTACGAAGCATATCAACTTCCCATTAGTTCTCTTTGTGTAATTCATGTCACCACAGTTTTGAGATAAAGCTGCCAGAGCCACTGACTCTAGCATGCTGTTTGCAAATGGCTTTGGCAGGCTGAAGGCACTTGGGTCCCCTCGAAAAAAAAAATACAGGAAGCATGTCTGCAAATAACCAGCAGGCTTTTTGTTTTGCCAAGCATAAAGGGATGGTGGGGAGCAGCAACCCCCTTTTTCCTCTGCAACTCCCCTTTTTTGGGACACCAGAGATCCCCACTAGTGGTTCAACATCACCGCTGGCTCTCCTTGCGTCCCATGGGAAAGGACAAGCAACACACAGGGTGATGCCAGCCTTTTTTGGGAATGGAAACGATGTCTGTCCCCAAGCAGGAGCTTGGCATCAGGATTTCCCAGGCAGAGATGCTGCACAGTGGCAGTGTGTGGAAATGAGCTCTGCAGGGTGAAAGCTAAGCAGCCACGGGCACCGGCTCTGCTTTCCCTAGCAGAGGTAAGGGTAAGAGCCTGCCCCGCTCTGTCACAAGCCAGATGCAGCAAAGACCTGCAGGGCAGACAGAAAATTGGTTGCAAACATCTTCTGAACACCCAGCTTGGGTTTTTTCCCTCCAACATACAACCTGCTTATTTTTCCCCAATTTGCTTGTGTTTCCTGTGAGCATAGCCCACAAGCAGAGTGGGCTGATTTGGCTTAGGGGTCCTGCGTTGGGGACGGAGATCGGCCCAATTCACTGGGGAGTTCTCCGGACACCTACATTTACTTTCAGGATGGATACGTACTTTTCTACCCTCTGTCTTAACATGCCTACACATTTGCTCTTGAACAGATCCTGCTTATAGTGTTCCTACAGTGCAGGAAAAAACCTGAACTGAGGGTGGCCGGGGTTCAGGGAGAAGAATTTGTACCTGACGTGGAGATGACACACTCCAGGCTGGGATGCTATCCCAGAGCAGAGTCCTTCTGAAGAAGGTCAGTCCCACTGGAGTCACAACATCCCTGCTTCACAGTGGTGCATGGCACACCACGGAGAAATGAATTAAACTGTCTACAGTTATGCAAAAGCCAATTGAAGAGCTGGAAACAGAACTAAAATTATCTGAGTCTAAAATTTGTGACCTCCCATTCAGGGACACGCATGGGGTGCCAGAAGGCACATGCAGCTCTACTGCTGAGCCACCTGAGGTTCAAAGCTGGAGAGGGATGACTTTCCAGACCTGGTTCAGCTGTTTCACAGAATTGTGTGTATTATGCAAACTACAGCTTATTTTGCTATGTGTTTATTTACAGCTGGCAGATAACGACTTCAGCATCAGCTGCTCTGAGTCCAGCTGATGCGCTGGTTACCCACCTGACCCCTACACCCAAACAGCCCCAAATTTTCCCTGTGCCTAGAGTACAAAGTCACACCAGACTGAAAACTGGAGTCCGGTATGTTTCTTAAACCCCAATATACTTCATCTCCTCCTCCCCAATTATTTTAAGGTCCCTTTTGAACATGATGTGCACGGCCAGCCTGAACGCGAAACCACACCGGGCTGCCCCGAGAACTGCGTTTTGGGGGTTAAAGGTTGCAAATTTGAGTTACAGCCCGTCTGGCCAAGGGAAGCTGGTGGGGGCAGCTCTGGGTTCCGTCCCAGTTATGGGAGGGGGAGGCCCGAGGGGCTTGGGGGCCCAACTGGAGATCTGCGGGGCTTGGGGCTGGAAGGGACACCTGCGGCCATGCACCTGTGGCCATGCCCTGTGACAGGCCCAAGAGACAGCAACTCCCGCCCCAGCAGAAGCCCCTCCCCACCGCCATGCGGGAAGGGAGCCGTGCTGCCGTCAAGCACCCGCAACTGCTGCAAAACGCATCGTTCCCAGCACAACTTGCCCTTCAAGAAGTTAGTATGGGCTGCTTTCTCTAGTTTAATTTTCTGCTCCTTTTAGCAATCATCTTGGGAATAGTCATGGGAACCCCTATCTCTAATTTATTGTGTGGCATAAGAAATTTTTATTTGAGCAAAAATAACGCCTCTCTCCCCTGCCCTTTCCCCCTGCCGAATTTTTCCCTGTTTGTATGCGTGGGCTAGCCAGATACGCATTCAGACTGTGCTAATTTGATACACTGAGCTCAAAACATCATAATGCTGGAGAGGCAGGGAGCAAGACAGGTGAATCTAAGTAGTATGTAGCAGATGGTAAAAATCATAAGCAAGTATCTCTCTGGCTTTTAATGCAAATGGATGAAAAGAGCTGTCAGGTTTTACTGTGTTTTGTTTTTAGTTGAAGGAGTGAGGAGACAATTTTATGTTTATGTTGGCTGACAGCTGGCATCCCTCTGCCTCACTTCTTGTGCACATTCCTCTGAAAAGAATTTAGATACTTTTAAAACAGGTTTTTCCATGTTTGCAGTTGCAGGCAGTTCTGGTTGTATCAAAACAGGGAGTCTTCCAGTTGTGATAATTTGTACTGCATGTACTAGGTTTGGTTGTGATAGACTATGGTGCTCCACAACCAGTATAGTGCTGTGTTTTAGATTTGTGACTAAAACAGTGTTGATAACACACCAATGTTTTATCTATTGCTGAACAGTGCTTGTACAGCTTCAAGGCCTTCTCTGTTTCTCGCTCTGCTTTCCCAGTTGTTAGTCTAGGGGGTGGGCAAGAGGTTGGGATGGGATACAGTTGGCACAGCTGACCCAAATTGACCAAAGAGATATCACATGCCATATATTGTCAAGATCAACAATAAAAATCAGGGGGGAGTCTTGCCAAGGTAGCCATTGTTTGGAGACTGTCTGGGCATTGATTTGCTGCAGGAGGTGGTGACTGATTGCCTTTGCATTGCTTTCCCCCCCCCCCCTTTTTGTTTTTACTTCAATTATTAAACTGTCTTTATCTCAAACCATGAGTCTTTTCTTGCTTTTCCCTTCCAATCCTCTCCCATCCCCCTGGCACGGAGAGTGAGCAAATGGCTTGGTGGTTGCTTAGTTGCTGGTCTGGGTCAATCCACCACACTGCATAAAGAGATTGGGGACTGTTTTATGAGTAAAACCTCCTTCCTGAATGCCCAACTATTTCATGTGATACCTTCTATGTCTTTATCAGAAAAGAATAACAACTGTTTAATAGGTAAATAATCATTTAAATGATCTGTCATGCCTGGACTAGCTTTTATCTGGGGCATAAAAATAATCACATGCAAAATATTGGCAAATCCTTACTCTAAAATAAGCAGAATGGAAATAAGCTACTTACAACACATTGCATTGCAGTGGGTTTAAAATTGTACTGTCTGCAAATATAAACACAACAGAAAGCACTTAACATAAAATGTCTAGTTTGATTGAAAAAAACCCAGAGCTGTTTTGCAGAAAGGCTCACTGTGGTATGAATACACTGAAATGTTACATAAGTATTTTTGAAAGTTGGGAGCAGGAACAGAAAAATCTGGCCTGTGTCTGTATCGTTCATTCCTCATCATGCCTGCTCACCCCTGGAGTGGTGGCCTCCTCTCTATCAGCTCCAAGAGGAGACTCGCCTTCGTTCTGAGCCCATGAGGGCAAGATGGCAGGCTGCAGGGCCATGCTTTGTGGATTGGAGAAGAATGGGGAGAAATGGTAGGAGAGGGGCTGCATCCTCTCCTACTCGTTATCTTCTCCTTTCCCCCCTCATGGTGCCAAATGAGAGAAATAGATAGCATGGGATCAATAATGTTGACAGGCTCCCTCTGAGGGCACATCAGCATTAAGACTCGGTCAGCAGAGTGCACGTGTCAGGGGTAATATCTCAGTGGTGTAGAGATGTGCATGAGGCCTGGGAGAGGGATGGGAAAGTCTTGGTAGTCCCTGGAGCGGCTCTGCTCTGGGGACAGGCACTCAGCAAAGCACTGAGAGGGGAAAGGAAGTCCTTGCTGGAAACAAAATCTGGGGAGGGTGGAAGAAGCCAGGTCCATGCTTGCTGGAGGTACAAGATTTGGCGAGACAAGGAGGGGAATAGATAGTGGAAACCTTCATATTTGAAGGGGAATCTAAGAGGGCTAGGGGTTTGGGAGGCATATTTATGTGGAGGCAGGACTGTTATAGAAAAAGAGGCATGGAAATTATCCAGAGAGTTTGAGGCCATCTTCCTTCTGTAATTATGTGGCAGTCTAAACACTTTAAGTAGCATAGGTACCACTGCTATACAAGATAAGAAGTAACAGGTAACCTGCTCCTAGCAAAAAAACCCACCCCACTCCCAGCAGCCTCATGGGCTATTTGCCTAGGAAGTCACTTCCCTCTTCTGGTCACATGGTCTGTTGTGATTGGCTGGAAGGACCAGCCACCCCTACCAGTTTACCTGAAAGTACATCAGACCTGGAAGGCCCTTCCCCTACATACACAGCGAGGAAAGACACCCCACCCCCCGCCTGCTCAAGCGAGCTCGGCTCCGTGGGCGGGGCGGAAAGGGGGGGGTGGGGAGCAGCGCTCGGCGGCCAGCAGGGTGTGTGGCTTTGTGTATGGTGACAGTGTCTACGCGCGTGCGAGTGTGGCGGTGGCCATGGCGGCGAGGCGGCGGGGGCTTCAGGGGGAGGGGGGATCGGCGCCCCGAGGGCCCGTGCGGCGGGGCCCGCGGGAATCTGGGGCGAGCCGTGCTGTGTTCTACTCTCAGGGCTCTCCGGAGGCGGCGGCGCAGGGCCGGGAGCCCCCCGCCGGGGGCGCGGGGCGGGGCGAGGAGAGGAGACCCCGGACCGCTTGCAGGCCCCTGAGCCCTCCTGACCCGGTAAACCTGGGCATGGGGGCAGGGACAGAAGGCACAGGCTTTACAAGGCAGCCAGTATATTACTGATATTTCCACCGTAATTCTTATTACCGTCCCACACCAGGCTCTTTGCTTCTTTTACGCCACTAAAATTGAACCCCTCCAGCACATAACTGCAGTACAGCAGAAGCACAACCATTGCATCCCTTGCTGCTTGTGATTTATTCCTTACTGGGGTGAGGAAGTAACATCATCAGGTGCACCCTGCTCCTGTCTTTGATCAGCTTCTGGATGGGACAGGAGACTTTATTTATGTCCTGGGAAAGCAAGTTGTCTGTGTTAGGGGGAGGTCAGGCTGGTGACTAGATAGCTCCTTGTGGTTGTAACGTGCGTGATTTTATGAGGAGTGGCTTTGATCTCCTGGCTACCTGCCTGGTGGCAGGATCTCTAGAGCCTGGTTTGTGGTGTGAACCTGCAGGGTTGTTTCCTGCAGCTGATACTCTGTCATATAAAAAACCTTTCTGAGAGCTATGTCTACATGAATTATGCCAGTTTTTTTGTGCCTGGACCTTGCACAGAAGCCGGTGGGATGGAGTTGATTGCCATCCAGCACTTCACAGGGGATGGCAGGAGCTGCGTTATCCTTCTGTCCATGGGCTAACTGGACTCCCAGCTCCAGGCAGGGTTTGTGGAGAGGCTCAGGTGTGTTCCCCAGCTCACCTGCTGTCTGTTTCACCAGGCTCGTGGTTGGTGCTGGAGGACAAGGTAAAGGGCAGGAGCAATTCCAGTGTTGCAGCTGCCTTTCATGGTCCCCTTTTCCCCTACAGATCGAAGAGCTTCTGAAGGAGGTGACATTGAAGGAGACTAAGAAGATTGTTGTCTTCCTCCATGAAATTAACGGCCTGCTGAGTGCCATCCCAGAGACCACAGAAACTGAAGTACATTCCAGAGGGATGGAGGAGGCAGCAAGGCCCCTGTATGTAGCAGGCTCTGCTGTTGCTGTACAGGCAAAGGTCCTCATGGAGTATCTCCTTTAGGGATTGAAAAAAAATTACCTTATTTTATGTTGAAGGGGAGAGGGGGATGCTCCATCTTTAAGCCCTGGGTGCAGGTGCCTGCAGATGTGTGGGGAGAGGGATCCTGGTCTCTGCACATCTGCTGTTGGTGATGCTTAGAGCGTTTTGCGTGTCCCGTCTGTTCCCAGCTCACCGACCAGGCCCGGCTCCCCAAGGGTGTGAAGGTCCTGTTCTTGCAGGTGCTGTTCAGCATGAAGGGATGGTTCCGCTTCTTGCCTTCGACTGAGCTGAAGGTGATGGGCACCTGCATTAAGCTGGAGATCAACATGGATGTGGCGGTGACCATGCCATGGGTGAGTTTGGCCATGCCTGCTCCAAAGTGGCCTGGGGCCTGGCTGAGCTTCATCCCCTCTTGTCCCCTGTGGCCCCTGCCCTGTCCTTTCCATTTCTGATTGAGGTTGTGGCATCTGGACATGCAGTGTGTTGACTCCCACAAAGAGCTGGGGAGTGTGGTCTCACCCCTCGCTCTATCAGAGCTTTCAGCTGCTTTGATTTTAGTTCCTCATGAGGATCTTCCTTCTCTATGCCTGAGCTGAACCTCTTCCACATTGCTAGGGATACAGGATGCTGTCTGGCTTTGTACCCCATTGCACTTCTGCCTTGACACCCAAGTCTATGTTACAGGGAGGGTGATGTTTGCAGGTTGTTACCCCTCTAGAGCTCCATCTCCTTGCTGCCCAGACTTACTCTAAGGGGATTTGAGACGAAGTGACGCCCTGTTTGGCTGCATGGCTCTGCTCTGTGGCCTGTGATCCTAGAGCCTGGTGAGCCAGCAGCAAGGCAGCGCTCCTGACTGACTTGGAGCTCCTTGGGGCTGTAGCTGCATGTTTGAGATAGGGCTGTCTGTGGGACTGGGGAGAGCGGTGGGTGGCGTAGTGTCTCGGGCTGAACTGGGCTCTGCAGGCAGGTGATGTGGGATTGCCCCATCCCTCTCTTCCCAGGAAATCTTCCAGGACAAAGACAACCTGAACTAGCGCTACCACTGGAAGAGAGCTCTGTACCTGGCCCACGTTGCTCAGCACTTCTCCAAGGAGAAGCTCTTTGGTAGTGTGAAGTTTGCCTACATGAACAGCAACCATCTCATAGAATCATAGAATTGTTAGGGTTGGAAGGGACCTTAAAGATCATCTAGTTCCAACCTCCCTGCCATGGGCAGGGACACCTCCCACTAGACCAGGTTGCTCAAAGCCCCATCCAGCCTGGCCTTAAAAACTTCCAGGGGTGGGGCTTCCACCACCTCTCTGGGCAACCTGTTCCAGTGTCTCACCACCCTCATTGTAAAGAACAACTTCCTAACGTCCAGTCTGAATCGACCCATCTCTAGTTTTAATCCATTCCCTCTAGTCCTGCCATTACCCGACATCCTAAAAAGTCCCTCACCAGCTTTCTTGTAGGCCCCCTTAAGATACTGGTAGGCCACCATAAGGTCTCCCCGGAGCCTTCTTTTCTCCAGACTGAACAACCCCAACTCTCTCAGTCTGTCCTCATAGGAGAGGTGCTCCAGCCCTCTGATCATCTTCGTGGCCCTTCTCTGGACACGTTCCAGCATGTCCATATCTTTCTTGTAGTAGGGGCTCCAGAATTGGATGCAGTACTCCAGGTGGGGTCTCACCAGAGCAGAGTAGAGGGGGAGAATCACCTCCCTCGACCTGCTGGCCACACTTCTGATGCAGCCCAGGATACGATTGGCTTTCTGGGCTGCTAGTGCACGCTGCCTACTCATGTTGAGCCTCTCATCCACCAGCACCCCCAAGTCCTTTTCTTCAGGGCTGCTCTCAAGCCAGTCACTGCCCAGCCTATATCGGTGCTTGAGATTGCCCCGTCCCAGATGGAGGACCTTGCACTTGGTCTTGTTGAACTTCATGAGGTTGGCATGGGCCCACCTCTCCAGCCTGTCAAGGTCCCTCTGGATGGCATCTCTTCCCTCCAGTGTGTCAGACGCCCCACACAGCTTGGTGTCGTCAGCAAACTTGCTGAGGGTGCACTCTATGCCACTGTCCATGTCGCTGACAAAGATGTTAAACAAGACTGGTCCCAGTACTGATCCTTGAGGGACTCCACTTGTCACTGGCCTCCACTTGGACATGGACCCATTGACAGCCACCCTTTGGGTGCGGCTGTCAAGCCAGTTCTTTATTCACTGAATTGTCAGTCCATCAAAGCCATATTTTATCAGCTTGGAGACCAGGATGTCATGCGGGACAGTGTCAAAGGCTTTGCTCAGGTCCAGGTAAATGACGTCTGTTGCTCTCCCCTTGTCTATTGATGTTGTAACCTTCTCATAGAAGGCCACCAGGTTTGTCAGGCATGATTTGCCCTTGGTGAAGCCGTGTTGATTGTACCCAAACACCTCTTCGTTATTCTTCTGCCTCAGCAGCGCCTCCAGGATCTTACCAGGCACGGAGGTGAGACTGACAGGCCTATAGTTCCCTGGTTCCTCCTTCTTTCCCTTTTTGAAAATGGGGATTATGTTTCCCCTTTTCCAGTCAGTGGGGACTTCACCAGACTGCCAGGACTTTTGGAATATAATAGAGAATGGTTTAGCAACCTCATCCAACAGTTCCCTCAGTACCCGTGGGTGTATCCCATCAGGTCCCATGGACTTGTTCACTTTCAGGTTCATCAGATGATCACAAACCTGATCTTCACTTACAATGGACAGTTCTTTCCAACCCCTGCCATTGTCTTTTGTGACTCCGGGAGTGTGGCTGGAGCCCTTGCCAGTGAAGACTGAGGAAAAGAAGTCGTTGAGAACCTCAGCCTTCTCCATATCACTTGTCACCAGTTCTCCCGTTTCCTTTCTGAGGGGGCCCACACCCTCCCTAGTCGTCGTCTTACCATTAATGTACCTATAGAAATTTTTGCTGTTTCCCTTGATCTCCTTGGCTAGATTTAATTCTAACTGAGCTTTAGCTTTTCTCACCAGGTCTCTTGCTGTTCGGACAGCTTCCTTATATGCCCCCCATTCTAGCTGTCCTTTCTTCCACTTCTTATAAAGTTTCTTTTTGTGTGACAGTGTGTCCAGGAGCTCCCTGTTCATCCAGGCAGGTCTCCTAGCATTCTTTCCTGCCTTCCTCTTTGTCGGTATAGTTTGCTCCTGGACACGGAGAAGGTGATCCTTGAATACTGACCAGCTGTCCTGGGCCCCCCTTCCCTCTAGAGCTTTGTCCCATGGCACTTTGGCCAGCAGATCCCTGAAGCGATCAAAGTCTGCATGCCTAATGTCCAGGGTCGTAAGCTTGGAATACATCCTCCTAGTTGCCCTGAGGATCTTAAATTCTATCGCTTCATGGTCACTGCAGCCAAGGTTAGCCCTGAGCCTCACATTGGTCACCAGCCCTTCCCTGTTGGTGAGAACGAGGTCCAGCATAGCACCTTTTCTTGTTGGTTCCTCTGCCATTTGGAGGAGAAAGTTGTCATCTATGCATTCCAGGAACATCCTGGATTGCTGGTGCCTTGCTGTGTTGTCCCTCCAGCAGATGTCAGGGTGGTTGAAATCCCCCATGAGGACCAGGGCCTGTGAACGCGAAGCCACTTCTATCTGCCTATAGAGGGCCTCATCTGCTTGGCTCTGCTGGTCAGGTGGCCTGTAGCAGACCCCTTCTGTAACATCACCTTCCCCTATCTTCCCTTTAATCTTAACCCATACGCTCTCAACCAGCTCCTCATCCTTCCCCATGTGGAACTCCATCGATTCTAGCCAGTCACTGATGCAGAGGGCAACACCTCCTCCCCTCCTACCCTGCCTGTCCTTCCTAAAGAGCTTGTATCTGTCTATCCCTACATTCCAGTCATGGGAATCATCCCACCAAGTTTCAGTAATAGCCACTATGTCATGGCTTTCCAGCAGCGTAGTGGCCCTTAACTCATCCTGTTTATTGCCCAAGCTGCGTGCATTCACGTAGAGGCACTTCAGCTGGGCTGGCTGTGTCACCCTCTTGTGCGAATCTCAAGCCCATCATGCTCCTGAGGCCACAAGGTAGGACTTGAGCCTTGCTCTGGTGGGGTGCATGAGTGGGTACTGGCGAATGGTGGTGGTCTCATACCATGTAACAGGCCCTTAGGAGAGGGGTCAGTTTGGGGCTATTGTTGCAATTGGTGATAAATTTTGGAGCTTCGATGCTCCCAGTTGTCCTCTCCGTCCATGCACACCCTAGTCCTCAAAGTCTCTTCCCCTCCCGACCTGCCTCTGCAGCTTGACTGGGCTCACCAGCCTTGGCCTTGCTGGCTGGCCCACCCTGTGGGTACTTTGGGGAGTAAAGCAGACCCTACAAAAACATGGCTAAGTCTAGCACTGTCCTTCCCATTCTCCCCGCCCCTGCTCCCTGCCATCCTCTTGCCTTCCCCAGGCAGCTGTGCACAGTCTGGCTCTTCTCTGAGATGACGTGGGATGCATGGGCTGCTGGATGCTGCTTGTTTCTGCAGACCCAAGGCGATAGTGGGTTTGGATCTGTGACAGGCAGTGGCATTGCAAGGCCAGGGTGGACAGGAGGGTGCTGGGGTACCAGACTGGCCAGCGGGGATGAAGACGGGGCTTGGACATGAGCAGTGAGACCTCTGGGTTATTGTTGGCTCTGGGATGTGGTCACTCTGCTCTGAAATGATGTCCACTGCTGCTGAGCTTTGTTGGGAAGGAACTTCTTCCTTTCCCCAAGCTGGGGATGCTTCCTGTTTTCTCAAGTTAGTCTCTGGGTCTCTGACATCTCTTCCTCCTGCACATCTGTCCCCTGGTGCTTACAGGCAAGGATGAGAAGATTGTCACCATCCAACTCCATGCATGTCCTGCCCCAGGTCTCTTCAAACCTAGCTGCTTTATCCCAGCAAGAACAATGTCTAGACAGCCTGGCTCATGGAGCAGAGCACCCCCAAAGAAGGTAGGGCCTGGGGCTGGGGGAACATGAGGCTGCTCGGTTCAGCCAGAGACTGCACCCAGTGCTGGGAGGTGGGTTTGCTGCAGCCCTTTTCTGTGAACAGGAGGTTTGTAGTTGGGTCCAATGTGCTGTTGTCTCCCCACACAGGAGCCACTGAGCCCCCAACCCCGCACTACAACAGCTCCATCCTCTGCGACACGGTGCTGCTCTCCCACTTGCACTTCTTGTCTAGTGCAGCCACTGACTTCCTGGGCATTAAGTATGGCCTGGCCCTTCTCAAAGTTTGGCTGAACCAGCGGCAGCTCAGCAAGGTATGTCCTGTGACAGGGGACAGGGAAGACTGCTTGCCTGGTTAACCTGCCTTTGGCCTGTTCTCCCTTCCTGGTCCTGGTGGGTAGGGCGGTGGGCTTGTGACTGATTTGAGCTGTGTTAGGTTTCAAGGAGCTCCATCCTACCCTGTGGGTTGTAATGAGTCTGTGTGAACCGGACAGTCGTGCTTCTTTGAGATCCCTGGAATGATGTAGTGGGTTTTGGGGTTGTTTTTTTGGGGGGAATTCATCCCATTTCCCAAAGAACTTTGAGGTGTTGCCTTCCTGCATATCTCTGCTCATTGTACAGGGCTTTGCCTCAATGTCTTCCTGGTGGGGTTGAGGCTTAGGGGCTGCCCTGCTGGAGATGACGGAGGCCAGAAGCAGTCATGTGGGGTGGGCTCTGGGGCTCGTGGTGCCTCATGGAGCTCTTGTTGACTCAGCTCTCTGTTTTCACAGGGCTTGGGGTGCTTCAGCAGCTTCTTGGTCTCCATGCTAGTTGCCTACCTGCTGATGTAAGATCATCAAGATGATGAGTGGGTACCAGGTGCCGAGGAGTACCCTACAGTTCCTGGGTGAGTTTCCAGGGGCCTCTCTGGGCAGGGAAAGGCTGGTGTCAGCAGAGTCTCTGCACAAAGCCTGAACACAGTAGGGGAAGGGGGAATTGTGGCTTTTATCTCTCTGATGCTGAGACCCTGTGGGTGGGATGGACAGAAGGGGATGAGGCAGCAGAGCAGGGCTGGATGGAGCAGCTTGCAGAGGGGTGGGTAGGTCCCATCACAGGGTGGAGGCCAGCATTGCATTGTAGCACTGTTAATGTTGCGAGACCATGTACCACCCTCACCGGTGGGGTAGATGTGGACAGCGGTGTGACTTGTTGCTTCCTGTCTGCTCACAGCCACCACTGACCTGAGTGTGACAGGGATTAGCCTAGTGAAGGATGTGGATGTCTCCCTGGTAAGCAACCCTCTGGGGGGGGCTTGTGCCTGCATCTGGCTGTGCTGTCAGTGCTCCCTGGGCAGGGATGTGCCTGTTATAGGGACATGGGAAGGTGATGTGCCCTGGTGTCTGTGCTGTGCTGTTGCACTAAGGACCGTGTTTGCTTTTCCAGCCTGTCCTGAACTATTTCCACCAGGTGTTTGAAGTGGTCTTTGTGGATCCCTCTGGGCTGATGAACCTCTGCGCTGATATGACTGCCAGCAAATACCACCAGGTACTGGGCAGGTTGTGATGGCATCCTGAGATGCTGTCTTAGGAGCGAGCTGAGGCAGGCAGAGGGTGGTTAGATGTCTTGGAGGAGGACTTTGGACATGGGGAGGGGGTTCAGTGTTGCTTTTTAAGCTTTTAACATCAATCTTCAGCTCTGAAGCTTAGAAGTGAGTTTTAAGACTTGGATGTAGTGCTGCCTTACCTGTCTTGCTTGAATAATGGAGGAAAGTTGTTTTCCTTTGTGGGCACCTTTGGGTGAAGCTAAGCAGCTGTTTAGCAGAAATAACTGGTTTGGAGCAGGAAAAAACCACCTTGATGGCAGGGATATCAAGGAGAGACTGTCTGGCCAGCAGCAACAGCTATTGGTTACCTGAGGACAGCGGCTGTCTGGGATCAGGGTCTGCTGGTGACCATGGAGCTGGGGTGGTGTCCTGGTTCCGGCACGGATAGGGTTAATTTTTCCTGGTATTCTATGCCATGTGAGCCATGCCCACCCTGAGCTGCCGGGGGAGGGGGCAGGAAGTTGCCGCTTGGAGCGGGCTGGGGCGTCCAGGGTCCGGTGGGTGAGCGGCGGGGGAGCAGCGGTTACGTAATCGTGTTTGTATATTCCTCTATTCACGTTATTGTTGTTGTTTGCTTGTTCCCTTTGCTGTTCTGTTAAACTGCCTTTGTCTCAACCCAAGAGTCTTGCCTTTTCTTCTGATTCTTCCTGTATTGGGAAGGCCCGAGCGAGCGGCATGTGGCTCTTTGTTGCCGTCTGAGGCTAAACCACGACAGTCCTTTTTGGCGCCCAATGTGGGGCTCGAAGGGTTGAGATAACGACAGAATCCAACTAGAACGTGGAAAAACGAATTTCTTTGTATACATTTATTGTATTAGGTAAATAGTCGCTGGTCATCATGTTGCTTGGTTTGTTCTCATGGCTGTGTTATGTGAATTCCTATATGGCTTATGTACTCCCTGCGATGCTGTTTACCATGTCTGGAAGAGGGATGAGGATTATCATTCTGCTGTCCTGTGCGATATCTGTTTATGATATGATAACATCACTGTTCAGACAGGTATTTTGGGGTGTTTATGTGGTGTTGCTGTCCTGTCCATACCTTGGGCACCGTCTCCCAGAATTTATTAATAATTACACCCAGTCTGTGGGGGAAACGGGGGGGACACTTTCCCCAGCTCTTTTGCCTCCCTTTTCTCCTTCGGGTCAGGTAGGACAGCTTTTGAGAATTTTGAATATCCTTGGGATACTCAAACCAGCCTGGTCCTATTGTTATGTCTGTGTCCTGGTTCCGGTGGGGATAGGGTTAACTTTTCCTGGTATTCCATGCCATGTGAGCCACGCCCACCCTGAGCTGCCGGGGAGGGGGCAGGAAGTTGCTGCTTAAAAGCGGGCTGGGGCGTCCCGGGTGGCGGGGAGCGGCGGTTCCGTAATCGCGTTTGTATATTCCCCTATCCGTGTTGTTGTTGTTGTTTGCCTGTTCCCTTTGCTGTTCTGTTAAACTGCCTTTGTCCCAACCCAAGAGTCTTGCCTTTTCTTACGATCCTTCCTGTATTAGGAAGGCACGTGCGAGCGGCACGTGGTTCTTTGTTGCCATCTGAGGCTAAACCACGACAGTCCTTTTTGGCGCCCAACGTGGGGCTTGAAGGGTTGACATAACGACAGAATCCAACTAGAACGTGGAAAAAACGGTTTTGGTTTTTTTTTTCTTGTATGCATTTATTTTATTAGGTAAGTAGTCACTGGTCATCATGTTGCTTGGTTTGTTCTCATGGCTGTGTTACATAAATTCCTATATGGCTTATGTACTCCCTGCGATGCTGTTTACCATGTCTGGAAGAGGGATGAGGATTATCATTCTGCTGTCCTGTGCGATATCTGTTTATGATATGATAACATCACTGTTGAGATGGTTATTTTGGGGTGTTTATGTGGTTTTGTTGTCCTGTCCGTACATTGGACACCGTCTCTCAGAATTTGTTAATAGTTTCCCCAGCCCTTTTGCCTCCCTTTTCTCCTTCGGGTCAGGTATGACAGCTTTTGAGAATCTTGAATATCCTTGGGATACTCAAATTAGTGTGTTCCTAGTGCTATGTCTCCTGAATACGTTCCAGGTCTTGTTTAGGGTTAAGCGACTATTTAAGACTACCACCCGGAGATCTGCTCCGAGGCTGGATAGTCAGGGGTGGCATGGCATGTGGGAGAGCATGGGCAGGTACCTAGAGAACTACTCGCCTCCAATGGTCTGGGACTTCACCCCTGAACAATTACAGGACCCTGATAAAGTGGTAGAATATTTGAAGGGAAAATGTTGTGGCTATTCTAGAGAGGCACAACTCACCGCGCTGTGCTGGGCCCTGGCCAGTATCTACCAGGCACTGCTCAGAATTATGCAGCACCCTCAAGGGGAAGAGATGGAAACCAGACCGGCGGCCCCTGCGGCTGCTGCAGCCCCTGCGGCGGCCCCTGCGGCTACTGCAACCCCTGCGGCGGCCCCTGCGGCTACTGCAACCCCTGCGGCAGACACTGCCACTGAACCAGAGAACCAACCCGTGCCGGTATCAGTTGCCCCCATACAGAAGAAGAAGTACACAAAGAAATCAGTTCGCTTAGTAAGAGATGATGATGAACCAGGGCCATCACGAGAGCAGGAGGAAGAGGCAGAACCAGAGATAATTACTCGATCCCTATCCTTGAGTGAGCTGCGGGATATGCGAAAAGATTTCAGCCGACTTTCAGGCGAGCACATTGTCACCTGGCTGCTCCGGTGCTGGGATAATGGGGCCAGTAGCCTGGAATTAGAGGGTAGGGAGGCCAGGCAGCTGGGATCCCTGTCTAGGGAAGGCGGCATTGACAAGGCGATTGGGAAAAAGACCCAAGCCCTCAGCCTCTGGAAACGACTCCTGTTAGGCGTGAGGGAGAGGTACCCCTTCAGTGAGGATGTTGTATGTCAGCCAAGCAAGTGGACTACCATGGAAAGAGGTATCCAGTACCTGAGAGAATTAGCCGTGCGGGAGATGATTTATTATGACTTGGACAATGCCGACTTACCCACAGACCCTGATGAGGTGCGATGCACAAGGCCCATGTGGCGGAAGTTTGTACGGAGCGCACCATCGTCATATGCCAACTCCCTGGCAGTAATGGAATGGAAAGGTGAAGAGGGACCAATGGTGGATGAGGTAGCTGGCCGGCTCCAGCGATATGAAGAAAGTCTCTCTTCCCCCCTTGTCTCAGCTGTGGAGAAACTGTCGCGGAAGGTCCAGCAACTTGAAGAGAATATGTCCTACTCCCCACCTGCACGGGCCAGCATCTCAGCTATTAGAAGCAGGCATTTCCCCACTCAAGAGAGAGAGTACAGAGGGTACACACCACGAGGCACCCTGTGGTTCTACCTGCGGGACCACGGAGAGGACATGAGGAAGTGGGATGGACGACCTACTTCGATCCTGCGGACACGGGTACAGGAGTTGCAAGGAAGGACAACCACAAAAGGGGATCCCTCCAGGAAAAGTGCCGCCCCAGTGTTTCCAGTGGGCCGTTCCCCAGACAAAGCAGAAGGCCTGATCTTGCTTCTGATCCCCTTGAAGGAACTTCCAAGTCATTTCTGCAAGAAGTGAGTAATGGATACTATGACGAGTATTAGGGGGGCCCTGCCTCCGGCCAGGTGGAGGAAAGGGACAACCGGGTTTATTGGACGGTGTGGATTCGATGGCCTGGCACATCAGACCCACAGGAGTATAAGGCTCTAGTGGACATGGGTGCGCAGTGTACTTTAATACCATCAAGCTATAGAGGGGCAGAACCCATTTGTATTTCTGGGGTGACAGGGGGATCCCAAGAGTTGACTGTACTGGAGGCGGAAGTGAGCCTAACTGGGAATGAGTGGCAAAAGCATCCCATTGTGACTGGCCCAGAGGCTCCATGCATCCTTGGTATAGATTACCTCAGGAGAGGGTATTTTAAGGACCCAAAAGGGTACCGCTGGGCCTTTGGCATAGCTGCTTTGGAGACAGAGGAAGTTAAACAGTTGTCTGCCTTGCCTGGTCTCTCGGAGGATTCTTCTGTTGTGGGGTTGTTGAGGGTCAAAGAACAACAGGTGCCGATTGCTACCACAACGGTGCATCGGCGGCTGTATCGCACTAACCGAGACTCTCTGATTCCCATCCATGAGCTGATTCGTCAACTAGAGGTTCAAGGAGTGATCAGCAAGACTCGCTCACCCTTTAACAGTCCCATATGGCCGGTGCGAAAATCTAATGGAGAGTGGAGGCTAACTGTAGACTATCGTGGTCTGAATGAAGTCACGCCACCGCTGAGTGCTGCCGTGCCGGACATGCTAGAACTCCAGTACGAACTGGAGTCCAAGGCAGCCAAGTGGTATGCCACGATTGATATAGCGAATGCATTCTTCTGAATCCCTTTGGCAGCAGAGTGCAGGCCACAGTTTGCTTCCACTTGGAGGGGCGTCCAATACACCTGGAATCGACTGCCCCAGGGGTGGAAACACAGCCCCACCATTTGCCATGGACTGATCCAGACTGCACTGGAACAGGGTGAAGCTCCAGAACATCTGCAGTACATTGATGACATCATTGTATGGGGAAACACAGCAGAAGAAGTTTTTGAGAAAGGGAGTAAAATAGTCCAAATCCTTCTGAACGCTGGTTTTGCCATAAAACGAAGTAAGGTCAAGGGACCTGCGCAGGAGATCCAGTTTTTAGGAATAAAATGGCAAGATGGACGCCGTCAGATCCCAATGGATGTGATCAACAAAATAGCAGCTATGTCTCCACCAACTAGTAAAAAGGAAACACAGGCTTTCTTAGGTATTGTGGGTTTTTGGAGAATGCATATCCCAGATTACAGTCAAATTGTAAGCCCTCTGTATCAAGTAACCCGGAAGAAGAATGATTTTAAATGGGGTCCTGAGCAACGACAAGCTTTTGAACAAATCAAACAGGAAATAGTCCATGCAGTGGCCCTGGGGCCAGTCCGGGCAGGACAAGATGTTAAAAATGTGCTCTATACCGCAGCCGGGGAGAATGGCCCTACCTGGAGCCTCTGGCAGAAAGCACCAGGGGAGACTCGAGGTCGACCCCTAGGGTTTTGGAGTCGGGGATACAGAGGATCCGAAGCCCGCTACACTCCAACAGAAAAAGAGATATTGGCAGCATATGAAGGGGTTCGAGCTGCTTCGGAAGTAGTTGGTACAGAAGCACAGCTCCTCTTAGCACCTCGACTGCCGGTGCTGGGTTGGATGCTCAAAGAAAGGGTCCCCACCACACATCATGCAACCGATGCTACATGGAGTAAGTGGATTGCATTGATCACGCAGCGAACTCGAATGGGAAACCCCAGTCGCCCAGGAATTCTGGAAGTGATCATGGACTGGCCAGAAGGCAAGGATTTCGGAATGTCCCCAGAGGAGGAGGTGACGCGTGCAGAAGAGGCCCCACCATATAATAAACTGCCAGAAAATGAGAAGAAATATGCCCTGTTCACTGATGGGTCCTGCCGTATTGTGGGAAAGTATCGAAAGTGGAAGGCTGCTGTGTGGAGTCCTACACGACGGGTTGCAGAAGCCAGTGAGGGACAGGGTGAATCGAGCCAGTTTGCAGAGGTGAAGGCTATTCAGCTGGCTTTGGACATTGCTGAGCGAGAAAAATGGCCAGTCCTTTATCTCTACACTGACTCATGGATGGTGGCAAATGCTCTGTGGGGGTGGTTACAGCAGTGGAAGCAGGGCAACTGGCAGCGCAGAGGCAAACCCATCTGGGCTGCTGAACTGTGGAAAGATATTGCTGCCCGGATAGAGAATCTGGTTGTGAAAGTACGCCATGTAGATGCCCATGTACCGAAGAATCGGGCCACGGAGGAACATCAGAACAACCAGCAGGTGGATCGGGCCGCTAGGATTGAAGTGGCTCAAGTGGATCTGGACTGGCAACGTAAGGGTGAACTATTCATAGCTCGGTGGGCCCATGACTCCTCAGGCCATCAAGGGAGAGATGCGACATATAGATGGGCTCGTGACCGAGGGGTGGACTTGACCATGGACACTATTGCACAGGTCATCCATGAATGTGAGACATGCGCTGCGATCAAACAAGCCAAGCGTGTGAAGCCTCTTTGGTATGGAGGGCGATGGCTGAAATACAAATATGGGGAGGCCTGGCAGATTGATTATATCACACTGCCACAAACCCGTCAAGGCAAGCGCTATGTGCTCACAATGGTGGAAGCAACCACTGGATGGCTGGAAACATACCCTGTGCCCCATGCCACTGCCCGGAACACTATCCTGGGCCTTGAAAAGCAAGTCCTGTGGCGACATGGTACCCCAGAGAGAATTGAGTCGGACAACGGGACTCATTTCCGAAACAGCCTCATAGACACCTGGGCCAAAGAGCATGGTATTGAGTGGGTGTATCACATCCCCTGTCACGCACCAGCCTCTGGGAAGATAGAACGATACAATGGATTGTTAAAAACTACACTGAGAGCAATGGGTGGTGGGACTTTAAAACACTGGGATACTCATTTAGCAAAAGCTACCTGGCTAGTTAACACCAGGGGATCTAACAATCGGGCTGGCCCTGCCCAGTCAAAACTTCCACGTACTGTAGAAGGGGATAAAGTCCCCGTAGTGCACATGAAGAATATGCTAGGGAAGACAGTCTGGGTTAGTCCTGCCTCAGGCAAAGGCAAACCCATCCGTGGGATTGCTTTCGCCCAAGGACCTGGGTGCACTTGGTGGGTGATGCGGCAGGATGGGGAAGTCCGATGTGTACCTCATGGGGATCTGGTTTTGGGCGAGAATAGCCAATGAATCAGATTGTGTGCTGTTAATTGATAAGTAACACTGTCACTGTATGTCCTCATTGCTATAATTGATATCAGTTGTACTACAAGTAAGGCACAGGGATGATGGGATAAGAACTGACCTCAGCAGCTGGCGCCCAGCAGTTTCCTCAAGATCTACATCTTCAGCCCACGGACTGCGTGCATGAGCCACACCGGGTGCACCAGTCACAAGCTCCGAAAAATACAGCATGCAACAGACCAGCACCACCCAGCATCTCACCTGCCCTGAGAGACTGTTCTAACAAATGGAGCCCAAAGCCGTGGATTAAAAGAACTCAACGGACACTTTGGAGGGATGACCCATAAACTAAGGGCATTATATGTGTGTGTATATATATATATATATAACAGGGGAAAGTGGTGGCAATTCATTGGAACCTGCTGGGCATGGCATAGATGGTATGGAATAAGGGGTGGATAATGTCCTGGTTCCGGTGGGGATAGGGTTAACTTTTCCTGGTATTCCATGCCATGTGAGCCACGCCCACCCTGAGCTGCCGGGGGAGGGGGCAGGAAGTTGCTGCTTAAAAGCGGGCTGGGGCGTCCCGGGTCCGGCCGGTCGGCGAGCGGCGGGGAGCGGCGGTTCCGTAATCGCGTTTGTATATTCCCCTATCCGTGTTGTTGTTGTTGTTTGCCTGTTCCCTTTGCTGTTCTGTTAAACTGCCTTTGTCCCAACCCAAGAGTCTTGCCTTTTCTTACGATCCTTCCTGTATTAGGAAGGCACGTGCGAGCGGCACGTGGTTCTTTGTTGCCATCTGAGGCTAAACCACGACAGTCTGCTGAATGTGTTCCAGGTCCTGTTTAAGGTTAAACAGCTATTTAAGACTACCACCCACAGATCTGCTCCGAGGCTGGATAGTCAGGGGTGGCATGGCATGTGGGAGAACATGGGCAGGTACCTAGAGAACTTCTCACCTCCAATGGTCTGGGACTTCACCCCTGAACAATTACAGGACCCTGATAAAGTGGTAGAATATTTGAAGGGAAAATGCTGTGGCTATTTGTCGTGGTTTAGCCTCAGACGGCAACAAAGAACCACGTGCCGCTCGCTCACGCCTTCCTGATACAGGAAGAATCGTAAGAAAAGGCAAGACTCTTGGGTTGAGGCAAAGGCAGTTAAACAGGACAGCAAAGGGAACAGGCAAACAACAACAACAACAACAACAACACGGATAGGGGAATATACAAACGCGATTACGGAACCGCCGCTCCCCGCGACCCGGGACGCCCCGGCCCGCTTTTAAGCAGCAACTTCCTGCCCCCTCCCCCGGCAGCTCAGGGTGGGCGTGGCTCACATGGCATGGAATACCAGGAAAAATTAACCCTATCCCCACCGGAACCAGGACACTATTCCAGAGAGGCACAACTCACCGCACTGTGCTGGGCCCTGGCCAGTATCTACCAGGCACTGCTCAGAATTATGCAGCACCCTCAGGGGGAAGAGATGGAAACCAGACCGGCGGACACTGCGGCTACTCCGACCCCTGCGGCGGACACTGTGGCTACTCCGACCCCTGCGGCAGCCACTGCAGTTATTCCGACCCCTGCGGCAGCCACTGCAGTTATTCCGACCCCTGCGGCAGCCACTGCCGCTGAACCAGGGAACCAACCCATGCCAGTATCAGTTGCCCCCATACAGAAGAAGAAGTACACAAAGAAATCAGTTCGCTTAGTAAGAGATGATGATGAACCAGGGTCATCACGAGAGCAGGAGGAAGAGGCAGAACCAGAGATAATTACTCGATCCCTATCCTTGAGTGAGCTGCGGGATATGCGAAAAGATTTTAGCCGAATTTCAGGCGATCACATTGTCACCTGGCTGCTCCGGTGCTGGGATAATGGGGCCAGTAGCCTGGAATTAGAGGGTAGGGAGGCCAGGCAGCTGGGATCCCTGTCTAGGGAAGGCGGCATTGACAAGGCAATTGGGAAGAAGACCCAAGCCCTCAGCCTCTGGAAACGACTCCTGTCAGGCGTGAGGGAGAGGTACCCCTTCAGTGAGGATGTTGTATGTCAGCCAAGCAAGTGGACCACCATGGAAAGAGGTATCCAGTACCTGAGAGAATTATCCGTGTGGGAGATGATTTATTATGACTTGGACAATGCCGACTTACCCACAGACCCTGATGAGGTGCGATGCACAAGGCCCATGTGGCGGAAGTTTGTACGGAGTGCACCATCGTCAAATGCCAACTCACTGGCAGTAATGGAATGGAAGGGTGAAGCGGGACCAATGGTGGATGAGGTGGCTGGCCGGCTCCGGCGATATGAAGAAAGTCTCTCTTCCCCCCTTGTCTCAGCTGTGGAGAAACTGTCCCGGAAGGTCCAGCAACTTGAAGAGAATATATATCCTACTCCCCACCTGCACGGGCCAGCATCTCAGCTATTAGAAGCAGGCATTTCCCCACTCAAGAGAGAGAGTACAGAGGGTACACACCACGAGGCACCCTGTGGTTCTACCTGCGTGACCAGGGAGAGGACATGAGGAAGTGGGATGGACAACCTACTTGGATCCTGCGGACACGGGTACAGGAGTTGCAAGGAAGGACAACCACAAAAGGGGATCCCTCCAGGAAAAGTGCCGCCCCAGTGTTTCCAGTGGGCAGTTCCCCAGACAAAGCAGAAGGCCTGATCTTGCTTCTGATCCTCTTGAAGGAACTTCCAAGTCATTTCTGCAAGAAGCGAGTAATGGATACTATGACCAGGATTAGGGGGGCCCTGCCTCCGGCCAGGTGGAGGAAAGGGACAAGCGGGTTTATTGGATGGTGTGGATTCGATGGCCTGGCACATCAGACCCACAGGAGTATAAGGCTCTAGTGGACACGGGTGCACAGTGTACCTTAATGCCATCCAGCTATAGAGGGGCAGAACCCATTTGTATTTCTGGGGTGACGGGGGGATCCCAAGAGTTGACTGTACTGGAGGCAGAAGTGAGCCTAACTGGGAATGAGTGGCAAAAGCATCCCATTGTGACTGGCCCAGAGGCTCCATGCATCCTTGGTATAGATTACCTCAGGAGAGGGTATTTCAAGGACCCAAAAGGGTACCGGTGGGCCTTTGGCATAGCTGCCTTGGAGACGGAGGAAGTTAAACAGTTGTCTGCCTTGCCTGGTCTCTCGGAGGACCCTTCTGTTGTGGGCTTGTTGAGGGTCGAAGAACAACAGGTGCCAATTGCTACCACAACGGTGCATCGGCGGCAATATCGCACTAACCGAGACTCTCTGATTCCCATCCATAAGCTGATTCGTCAACTAGAGGTTCAAGGAGTGATTAGCAAGACTCGCTCACCCTGTAATAGTCCCATACGGACGGTGCAAAAATCTAATGGAGAGTGGAGGCTAACTGTAGACTATTGTGGCCTGAATGAAGTCATGTCACCGCTGAGCGCTGCTGTGCCAGACATGCTAGAACTGCAGTACGAACTGGAGTCCAAGGCAGCCAAGTGGTATGCCACAATTGATATAGCGAATGCATTCTTCTCAATCCCTTTGGCAGCAGAGTGCAGGCCACAGTTTGCTTTCACCTGGAGGGGCGTCCAGTACACCTGGAATCGACTGCCCCAGGGGTGGAAACACAGCCCCACCATTTGCCATGGACTGGTCCAGACTGCACTGGAACAGGGTGAAGCTCCAGAACATCTGCAATAATACATTGATGACATCATTGTGTGGGGAAACACAGCAGAAGAAGTTTTTGAGGAGGAGAGTAAAATAGTCCGAATCCTTCTGAAAGCTGGTTTTGCCATAAAGCGAAGTAAGGTCAAGGGACCTGCGCAGGAGATCCAGTTTTTAGGAATAAAATGGCAAGATGGACGCCATCAGATCCCAATGGATGTGATCAACAAAATAGCAGCTATGTCTCCACCAACTAGTAAAAAGGAAACACAAGCTTTCTTAGGCATTGTGGGGTTTTGGAGGATGCATATCCCAGATTACAGTATAATTGTAAGCCCTCTGTATCAAGTAACCCAGAAGAAGAATGATTTTAAATGGGGTCCTGAGCAACGACAAGCTTTTGAACAAATCAAACAGGAAATAGTCCATGCAGTGGCCCTGGGGCCAGTCCGGGCAGGACAAGATGTTAAAAATGTGCTGTACACCGCAGCCGGGGAGAACAGCCCTACCTGGAGCCTCTGGCAGAAAGCACCAGGGGAGACTCGAGGTCGACCCCTAGGGTTTTGGAGTCGGGGATACAGAGGATCCGAAGCCCACTACACTCCAACAGAAAAAGAGATATTGGCAGCATATGAAGGGGTTTGAGCTGCTTCGGAAGTAGTTGGTACAGAAGCACAGCTCCTCTTAGCACCTCGACTGCCGGTGCTGGGTTGGATGCTCAAAGAAAGGGTCCCCACCACACATCATGCAACCGATGCTACATGGAGTAAGTGGATTGCATTGATCACGCAGCGAACTCGAATGGGAAACCCCAGTCGCCCAGGAATTCTGGAAGTGATCATGGACTGGCCAGAAGGCAAGGATTTTGGAATGTCCCCAGAGGAGGAGGTGATGCATGCAGAAGAGGCCCCACCATACTATAAACTGCCAGGAAATGAGAAGAAATATGCCCTGTTCACTGATGGGTCCTGCCGGATTGTGGGAAAGCATCGAAAGTGGAAGGCTGCTGTGTGGAGTCCTACACGACAAGTTGCAGAAGGCAGTGAAGGACAGGGTGAATCGAGCCAGTTTGCAGAGGTGAAAGCCATCCAGCTGGCTTTGGACATTGCTGAGCGAGAAAAATGGCCAGTCCTTTATCTCTACACTGACTCATGGATGGTGGGAAATGCTCTGTGGGGGTGGTTACAGCAGTGGAAGCTGGGCAGCTGGCAGCGCAGAGGCAAACCCATCTGGGCTGCTGAACTATGGCAAGATATTGCTGCCCGGATAGAGAATCTGGTTGTGAAAGTACGCCATGTAGATGCCCATGTAGGGAAGAATCGGGCCACGGAGGAACATCAGAAGAACCAGCAGGTGGATCGGGCCGCTAGGATTGAAGTGGCTCAGGTGGATCTGGACTGGCAACATAAGGGTGAACTATTCATAGCTTGATGGGCCCATGACTCCTCAGGCCATCAAGGAAGAGATGCAACATATAGATGGGCTCGTGACCGAGGGGTGGACTTGACCATGGACACTATTGCACAGGTCATCCATGAATGTGAGACATGCGCTGCAATCAAGCAAGCCAAGCGTTTGAAGCCTCTTTGGTATGGAGGACGATGGCTGAAATATAACTATGGGGAGGCCTGGCAGATTGATTATATCACACTGCCACAAACCCGTCCAGGCAAGCGCTATGTGCTCACAATGGTGGAAGCAACCACTGGATGGCTGGAAACATACCCTGTGCCCCATGCCACTGCCCGGAACACTATCCTGGGCCTTGAAAAGCAAGTCCTGTGGCGACATGGTACCCCAGAGAGAATTGAGTCGGACAACGGGACTCATTTCCGAAACAGCCTCATAGACACCTGGGCCAAAGAGCATGGTATTGAGTGGGTGTATCACATCCCCTGTCACGCACCAGCCTCTGGGAAGATAGAACGATACAATGGATTGTTAAAAACTACACTGAGAGCAATGGGTGGTGGGACTTTAAAACATTGGGATACACATCTAGCGAAAGCTACCTGGCTAGTTAACACCAGGGGATCTAACAATCGGGCTGGCCCTGTCAATCAAAACTTCCATGTACTGTAGAAGGGGATAAAGTCCCCATAGTGCACATGAAGGATATGTCAGGGAAGACAGTCTGGGTTAGTCCTGCCTCAGGCAAAGGCAAACCCATCCGTGGGATTGCTTTTGCCCAAGGACCTGGGTGCACTTGGTGGGTGATGTGGAAGGATGGGGAACTCCGATGTGTACCTCATGGGGATCTGATTTTGGGTGAGAATAGCCAATGAATCAAATTGTGTGTTGTTAATTACTAAGTAACCCTGTCACTGTATGTCCTCATTGCTATAATTGCTATCAGTTGTACTATGAGTAAGGCACAGGGATGATGGGATAAGAACTGACCTCAGCAGCTGGCGCCCAGCAACTTCCTCAAGATCTACATCTTCAGCCCACGGACTGTGTGCATGAGCCACACCGGGTGCACCAGTCACAAGCTCCGAAAAATACAGCATGCAACAGACCAGCACCACCCAGCATCTCACCTGCCCTGAGAGACTGTTCTAACAGATGGAGCCCAAAGCCATGGATTACAAGAACTCAACGGACACTTTGGAGGGATGGCCCATAAACTAAGGGCATTATATCCGCATGAATATATATGTGTATATATATGACAGGGGAGAGTGGTGGCAATTCATTGGAACCTGTAAGATCTGGGCATGGCATAGATGGTATGGAATAAGGGGTGGATAATGTCCTGGTTCCAGCGGGGATAGGGTTAATTTTTCCTGGTATTGCATGCCATGTGAGCCATGCCCACCCTGAGCTGCCGGGGGAGGGGGCAGGAAGTCGCTGCTTGGAGCGGGCTGGGGCATCCAGGGTCCGGTGGGTGAGCGGCGGGGGAGCGGCGGTTCCGTAATCATGTTTGTATATGCCTCTATCCGTGTTATTGTTGTTGTTTGCTTGTTCCCTTTGCTGTTCTGTTAAACTGCCTTTGTCTCAACCCAAGAGTCTTGCCTTTTTCTTCTGATTCTTCCTGTATTGGGAAGGCCCGAGCGAGCGGCACTTGGTTCTTTGTTGCCGTCTGAGGCTAAACCACGACAGGTGGCTGTGGGAGCAATGGGGGAGCATTGATTGGTGACCACTGCTGGAGGGATTTGCTTTCCTTCTCCCGTCCCATTCATGCTCTTGCTCTGTCTTGTCTCCTTGCTCAGGTCCAGTTTGAAGCCAAGTGTTCCATGGAAATTTTTGATGACTGGACAGTGGACAGCTTTCAGGTGCTGCTCATGACCATGAAGCCACTTGACAGAGCCTTTGACCATGTCTTCCAGTGAGTCTTGCTGTGCTTGTGGGGTGATGCTGAGGGAGCCTGTTCAGAGAGGAGTGGGCTGCTTCTGGCTTTGGACTGGGTTGGATTTGGACCTGCCTGGTGGGAGGTGGCCCTGCTAGTTCTCAGATAGACACTGGTGCCTCTTGCATTTGGCCATTTTGCTTTTACTGTCTAGATAGCCTCCCAGGAGGAGGGGAGCAATGCTTTGGCTTTTGGGAATGGTGACTGTCCCAAGGACCAGCATCCCCTGTGGTGCATCCTGAGATGCCAAAGTGCAGTGCTTCTTCTTGGAAGGTCCTGGGCCAGGACCCTCTGCTCCCCACTTTATCCATTGTCTAGCATCTCTCTCTCTCTCAGAAAGGATTTGGTGGCAGAGGTGGGTGACCAGCTTCTCTCCTCCTGTAGCCTGAAGCATGTCTCCAAGCTGCAGGGTGCCTGCAAGAAAAAGCAGCTGCTGAATGAGCTGATGGATTGGGGTGGAAACTATGTGGCTGTGGCCCTTCCCTTTGTCGTCTCGCTGCTGGCCTGTGGGCTGGCCAGGAGAGCAGTGCTTGTGGCTTGCTCCTTGCCCCAGATCCCCAAGGTTACACAGCTCAGCAATGACACTGCATCCTTCGCAGCATGTGGGGTCTCATGTGTCCCTCGTGGCCCTGCTGGGCACGAGGAGGAGATCTTTGCTCACTGGTGGAGGAGACAGGCCTGTCTCCTTTGTGGGGAATACAGGACCTGAGGCCCTGCACTGGGGTGTGGGGTGCAGCTGAGAGGCTTGGTCTGAGCAGAATTCCTGGCCCAGTAATGTGACAGGGTGAAGACAACTGGTTTTCTCATCGAGGAGACCTATTAAATGAGGCTTTCCCTGTCCATGCTCCTCTGGGCACACAAGAGCACATAGCAGGAGGTTCATCTAGCAGCCTGATATCCCAGCAGCCACTGCTCCAGCAACCTCATCTATCCTTGTGCTTCATGTTCCTCATTTTTCCGCAGTGGGCAATTGATGCTGAGCTCCCAAAACACAAGGATGTTGGGCCCCTGATGTTTGGGCTCCTGTTTGTCCCTGAGTTTCCTGCCAGCATGCTGGAGAATGGACCGCAGGCTGATTGCCCCGAGGTGAGGGGAGCCCTGCTTGTGCCGAGTGGGATGGAGCAGAGCTGGTGCTGTGCTGTGGTTGCAGATGGCTGTGGGTCTGGCTGATGGTTGTGAGAGCAGTTTGGCTGGCCCCAGCAGTGACCTGTGTCTCTGGCCTGGCCTGGCTTGGCCAATACCCCCTCGCAGGCCCTGGACTTCTGGACCTTCTGGGGGTAGAAATCAGAGCTGTGGTGGTTCCAGGGTGGCAGCTTCTGCGAGGTGGTGATGTGGGAGGCCAGCACCATCTGCCAGAAACACCTCATTTCTGAGCAGATTGTCAGGCACCTACTGAAGCTGTAAGTCACACTTGAGCAGCAGCTGAGGCTGGGGGACCTGCAGCCATGTGGGGTCACTGGCACTCTTCTGGCTTGTGCCATGTCCCTGGTAACCCTGTTGTCAGCTTCTCGCTTTGGGGGACGTTGTGGATCGTTTTGGCTTTGTGAAATCTGGAAGACATTTCAGTTGTGGTCCTGATGCTGCGAGCTGCTTTCTGAGAGAAAGTTGGGAGGGCAAGCATGTTGTTCTGTAGCTTCTGCTGGCAGTAATCCTAAAGGCAAGGAGGCAGTGTGGTCCTGCCCTTACATGCAGATGGGATGTTGGGACACTCATTGTTGGCAGAGCTGGAAGAGAAGCTGTCTGGACCTTGCAGGATGTTTCATGAAATCCTCTTGAGATCCTGTAGTAGTTCACAAAGTTGGGTCTCCCTACAGCATTGGAAAGCCTTCCTGTAGTAGTTTAGACTTTCTGCCAAAAAAGAGACCCTCTCGTACAGAACAAAGGAGTTGCCTGGGCCTCTTTCTCCCGACTCAAGGAGGGGTCTTGTGAGGAAAGCCTGCGCATTGGCAGCTTTGCCTTTGAATCCTGTGAAGCTGCGCGAGTTGCTGTGCTGCTTTTGGTGGATAACTTGGGCATGGGAGGAATACGTAGAGATCTTGATCTTCTCCTCACCATGACCTTCCTGTATGGAGGGATTCCTTGACCTTGGACTGACCCTTGTCTGCGGGCATAGCACACAGCATCAGGATGGATGAGTTGATGTGTCATAGCTCTGATGCTCTGTTGTGGTCTCCACATAGCCACACAGACATTCTCAAATCCTCCATCTGCTACGTGGGGGCCCTGCTGGAGTCTGTGATTAGGACTAGGCAAGAGGTATTGCTGCTCCCCCAGTGGGGCTGTGGGTTTCTCTGGTAAGGGCATTATGGGGAGGGCTGTGAGAAAGTAACGGAAGATTGTTGAGGAGGACTGTAAACACGTTCAAGTGACTCGCACCTGGGGTGCTGGGAAACATATTTATCACACTAATTGTTGTTCAGTCTTATGTGCTCAACAAGTAGAACATCTGCACTTAGATAAAGCCAGCCTGTGATGGACTCAGGGGCACCTTATCGGACATGCCCGAGACTCCTGCCCTGCTGTTGAAGAAGATCAAAGCACAGTGAAAAACTATGCCTGCTTGAACCCTTGAAATACAGGTGAGAACAGCAAGTCTGAGCTCTTGCTCTCTCACTCTCTTGCTAATAAGGACTCTATTTCTGCAGTGCCTGCATCCCCTGCTTAGAATCATAGAATCATAGAATCTTCATGGTTGGAAAGGACCTTTGAGATCATCGAGGCCAACCATACACACACACACAAAAAAAAAAACCACCAAAAAAAAAACCACCAAAAAAACCCCCCTACAATCTCTGCCACTAGAGCATGCCCTGAAGTGACAAATCTAGATGCTTCTTAAATACCTCTAGGGATGGTGACTCAACCACCTCCCTGGGCAGGCTGTTCCAGTGCCTGACCACTCTTTCAGTAAAGTAATTCTCCCTAATATCTAATCTAAACCTCCCCTGCTGCAACTTCAGACCATTTCCTCTGGTCCTGTTGTTATTCACCTGGGAGGAGAGGCCAACACCCACCTCTCTCCAACCTCCTTTCAGGGAGTTGTAGAGGGCAATGAGGTCTCCCCTCAGCCTCCTCTTCTCCAAGCTAAACATGCCCAGCTCCCTCAGCCTCTCCTCATATGACTTGGTCTCCAGACCCCTCACCAGCCTGGTAGCTCTCCTCTGGACATGCTCCAGCACCTCAATGTCCCTCTTGTACAGAGGGGCCCAGAACTGAACACAGTACTCGAGGTGAGGCCGTGCCGTATGGTCCTCGGATTTAAACCACAGGAGGAAAAGCAAAGGGAGGGGATGAAACTAAATCACATTTATTTAGATTCAGAGAAGCAAAAAAGATTAAAAAACCTTGGAATTTAAAAGTGCTTATAAATTGGAACCAAACTAGTTGAACTTCTCAAAATATAGCCTCCCTCCCTCTTTTCACATATACAATGATGCAGTTTTTTTTAAACTCTTTACACAAAGGATTTTGTGTTTGTTTCTCTTCAGCCTGATTTTATGTCTAGAAGTAACCACAATGATATTTTTTTTTGGTTCCCAGATGCCACCACAATGTTATACCCTGCAATTTCTCATCTCTTAGTGTTTTCCCTATCGGTTTTCCACTGATGAAGTCAGGAAATAAAACTGTAGGGATTATAGTAATACAAAACCCACTGAAACCAGTGGGGCTGGAATGGCCACGAGGCTGTACCTGGAGTTCTCCTATAACTACTTCTAGGACTGCTGGCATTTAAATTGCCCCTTTGGGGCATCCCTTCGTGACTGAGGAGGATGCAAAGGAATTAATATTCTTGGCAAGGCTCAAGTTCATAGTCTTCCTCTGGGCTTCTGTCTAATGTGTACCTGGACTTCCCTCTCCACCCTGAAAGCAGTAGGCTCTTGTTTGGTGCTATGTCCAGAAAACTGATCTAGACAAATCTTACATAGCTGTGGGGATGAACAGCTTTACATCTCCTCACTTGCCAGCAGTCATGGAAGTGGAGGTTGGCTTCAGAGTCAAGAAAGCAAAGAAATAATTGGGGTTTCACCAGCTGCTTTCAGAGGTCAAATGTAAAGCCCAACTCAGGTGAGAAAAGCAGCATTAACACAATGTTAGTGAATTCACTAACATAAATAAATGACTGTTAACACGCTATAGGGGAAAGGCTCATGGCTGCCCCATGGCTCACTAGGGAGACCTACCTGAGCCTACAGACTGCTTGTCAAAAGGTGGGAAGATGTTTTTCCTGTCTATATTTATGCAAAATACTGACAAGCTGGATCCTGCTGTCTTACCTTGGCCTGGGGGCTTACCCCATAGCTGGTGAAGGCATACTGCCACTGTGGGAGACCCAGATGGGTAATGAGCAGGCGGTAGTAGGCTGTGAAGGTTTTGGTGAGACAATGCCAATACAGAGCTCTGTCCAGGAACCATATCTCTGTGTCTGGGGAGACAACTAGAACAAACCAAACACAAATTACACTGTTGCTTTGCAGTGATAAGATCAACCCCTGGCCATTGTCAGGTGGGAGACACAACATATCAGAAAGGCTGCAGCTTCTAAAACACATCATCCCTAACTAACATAGATGATTATCCAGAGGCAATGTGGTTTAATGGTTAGAGCATGGGGACTGAAAAGGACTTGGTTCTGCTCCCAGCCTTACTAAAAATACTTGTGCAATAGCCATTATACTCACTTTCCCCACTGTGAAATGGATGCCATGCTATTCCTTCCCAACCTGGGACTGATGGAACATGCTTGGACGTCAGCAACTTTGTAGTGTAAGTAAGTTCAAAATATAATTATGGCAAACATTTATCTGCCTCACAAAGTAAAAAGCAACTAACTGAATTGTCAGTCACCTGGATTACCGAATAGAGTCCAGAGTCTGAAAGTCAGGGAGTGTGCTGCCAACAAAAACATGTTTTGCAAAATCTTTCCACAATGATCAAATATTTCTCTGGTGGCAACATCCTTTGAAGAAATCACCATCAGATTACCAGCATAAAAAGAAGTGATTTTACTTGGGAAATTGAGATGCTGAACGTTGCCAATTAAACACACTGCTCCCTGTGCTGACATCAACACCTGTAAACAATGCTCCCTCCCCTTGCCCAGGTTATCCACTGTATGTGCTGAAACACTGAAAGACAAGAGGACAAGTAAGAAGTTTCTGCCTTGGGAGTTGTAATCACACCCAATTAAAGACACAAGATAACAACCAAAGAGTTTTCTTAAGAACAGGTATATCACAATTGCACACCCCCACACAGCGAACATACATGTATACACATACACCTAGCAACTTGTGCCCTGTGTCAGATGACAACTACTTTTCAAGTGACTCAGGTGTTTAATCCCTGACTGATAACAGCTTTCTGTGTGTCTGTCAGAAGGAACAGCTCAGCTCACATCTTTCGCTCTCCTGTTCAACCCTTCCTGCCAAATTTTGACCTAGTTAGCACCTGGAGGCTCTGCATCCATGCACAAGGTGGAAGAACCAGTCTAAGTCTGTCTCAATCAGCTAAGGACCTTTTCTACCATCTACCCTTTGCTTCTAAGCAGAGTTACACCCTTTCTCATCAAAATATAAGGGAATTGTTCTGAGACATGCAAGTAACCAGAGATATGTTAGTGGCTGAGCTCTAGCTCTCTGCATTATTTCAACATGATTGTCTGTAGGTCATATGTGAATGCTTTCCTGTTTTAGTATGCAAGTATGCTATGTATGCAGAAATCATAAGTTATAACTCAGACTCAAACATTAAAAGGAGGGAAAATGTTACCTCCAGTTAAGTCTCTGTAAGGTTTAGCCCCTGACTTCAGTGGAGATAGGATGTCCCAGCAAATGTTCATCCACAAATTGCAAAGAAGATCAGAAATGTAAGATGATTCTACGTATGTGGCCTCCAGATACAATTCACAACAAGAGATGGCGAACTTTGCTCTTTTCAGTCTTACCTGGTTTAGCACGCTTATAAACAAGACAAACTTTCCCAGTCCCATTGCATGGGTCTAATTCAAAGATAAGACTATGAGAATCAAAGTGTGGCTTCTCTGGGTTGTCTCCATTACCTGAAAACAGAAAAAAATCTTCATGAAACACATTTGGAAAACTGACTGTGACTCAGCTGCAAAAAGTCAATATATTTGATATAAAACAGCTGAGGAAGAACTAAACCAAACTATTATATTTATACTTCTTGGAAAGGGTTAAGTTCCCTGTGTTAAAAAAAAAAAAGAGAGAAAACAATTTAATCTCCAGTAGGAAAACAAACCACAGAGTCAAAATCAGATGGCTGAAAAAAGACATCAAGCTGCCCTCTAATCCTTCCCTGGCATAAAGCAGGATCAGCTTTACAGATGTCACTCCTGAGAGGTGTTTGTCTAATCTTTTCTTAAAATCTTCCAGTGTTGGAGATGCCACAATCTCCAGGTAGTCAACCCAAATCCATTGTTATCACTTAGAAGTTTTCCTCATGTGAATCCTGAATCTTCCTTGCTGCAGCTGAAGCCCATTACTTCTGTTCTACCCACCATCCCTTTTTTGCCCCACGTTTTCCAGTGACACCTCACACTTACATGTATTTACCAGAGTTATTTTTCCAATTCCAAAGAGCATATCCAGCTGTCTTTTCACTACCAAGACAAAAACTGTTATCTTTTGTTCATGTAACACCATCAGCACACAAAGACTTTAGAAGCTGAACCACTGGAGGAAGCCTCAGTTAAAAATTTAAATAAGGAAAAGGCAGAACAGGAGGGCTGCCAGGCTGTTAAAAGAGTATGCAAATAATACTAGGGACTGGCAGCATTAACAATCCCCATGGATTCACAGCATACAGGTCTACCTCTCAAGGCTGTAGGGGACTAATAGGACATACAGTAGATCCAGCCCAGGAGACAAAGAAAACCCCATCTACTTGGAGTGACCTTTTCTGTTGCTATATCCACGTGCTATATCCTAACATTACCCTAACAGAGCAAAAGGGATGAGACAGAGCACATTTTGTAGCCTGTTAACAGGACCTTACCTTCCTCGTCTGTGTCATCTTCCAGGTCAGCGAGAGTTGCTGCATTAGGCAGAGTGTACATAGAGGAACCTCCAAGCCAACATAGCTTTGAAACACTATTAATCACCATGGAGCCCAGGGGCATCGGGGTATCTGCAATAAGTGTCAGGAAAGCTCAAGAGATACTTATTTTTCCTCCACACATCAACCCAACCTCTTCTAAAACACAGAGGGGGAGAAAAGATGGGTATACCCAGCAGGCCTGGACACTTAACCAAGTCAGGCTTCACAGGAGCAAAAATTAGGCTTTTTCAAACACAGAATCACACTTACAGGTGATGAAACACCATCTCAGAGCTGTGCAGGTATGAGAAATGCAACGCTGATTAAGCCTGTGCTGCAGCTGTTAGCCCAGTCCTGTGAAACTGGCTATTAAAAATCCTGGCTAGCTACAGCCACCTCCTCAAAACTTTTTTCCCTGCTGCTGCCCTTCCTACCAGAAACCACCTCACCCATTCACAGATTATTGGGCAGCTTGTCCTCTTCCACCCCATGTACTTGCTCAGGGTGCATCCTCTTGGTTCCCACTCCAACACAGGATTTTATCAGTGTGTCAACATGTGGGTGTTCCTGAATGAATGCTTGAGGACTTGTCACTTGTCTCTCCTCCTGATGACTAGTGCTGTTACTGTTATCAAGTCAACAAGCACCCTGTTCGGACACATGACAGTGCAGGTGCTAAAGCCCTGATGTCAACTGTCTCTAAAATGAAATTCCACTTCCTGAGGAAAACCCTGTATTTGACATCCATCTCCTGAAGCAAGCAGTGTCCATAGCCCAATTTGACAAACTCGCTTGAAGGCAACGAGAGCCAGGATAATAGTGGCAGAGCTCCAGTGTAGGGCTCCATCTACCTGGACTTATGCAAAGTGTTTGACACTGTCCCGCACGACATCCTGGTCTCTAAATTGGAAAAGCATGGATTTGATGGATGGACCACTCGGTGGATAAGGAACTGGCTAGATGGCCGCAGTCAAAGGGTTGCAGTCAATGGCTCAATGTCCACGTGGAAACCGGTGACGAGTGGCGTTTCTCAGGGGTCAGTACTGGGACCAGTGCTGTTTAACATCTTTGTTGGTGACGTGGACAGTGGGATTGAGTGCACCCTCAGCAAGTTTGCCGACAACACCAAGCTGTGTGGCATGGTCGACACACTGGAGGGAAGGGATGCCATCCAGAGGGACCTTGACAGTCTTGAGAGGTGGGCCTGTGCGAACCTCATTAAGTTCAACCAGGTCAAGTGCAAGGTCCTGTACCTGGGTCATGGCAATCCCAAGCACAAATACAGGTTGGGTGGAGAATGGCTAGAGAGCAGCCCTGAGGAGGACTTGGAGGTGCTGGTGGACGAGAAGCTCAACATGAGCAGGCAATGCGCACTTGCAGCCCAGAAAGCCAACTGTATCCTGGGCTGCATCAAAAGAAGCGTGGCCAGCAGGTCGGGGGAGGTGATTCTGCCCCTCTGCTCTGCTCTAGTGAGACCCCACCTGGAGTGCTGCATCCAGCTCTGGAGTCCTCAGCACAAGAAGGACATGGACCTGTTGGAACGGGTCCAGCAGAGGGCCACGAGGATAATCAGAGGGCTGGAGCACCTCTGCTATGAGGACAGGCTGAGAGAGCTGGGGTTCAGCCTGGAGAAGAGAAGGCTCCGGGGAGCAGCTGTTTTCACTCCAGTCACCTGGTTACACTCATCATCTCATTAAACAAAATAACCCAAGTGCCCAATATGGTGTGAGGTCTATTTCTTTTGTTTATTGTCCATAATATCCCCAAATAGTCTCCCAAAAAAGCACAGTCCATCAAGGAAAGAGAAGACTATTAGAAGCAGGGTAGCTTTGCTGCCAAGACCTGATCAGTGCTGGATCCAGAACTAAAACAGTGACGCATGGCAATTCACTTAAAACACTGTTGAAACAATGCCTCCCAAGCAAATATACTAAAGAAATGGACAGCAATCAAAGCATATCACTCTAGAGAGACTTCTCTAAAAAACCAAATGAGTTTTATCCAACTTCTGGGTAGAGAAGGGATTTATGTCACTTCTCAGGGCTTCCACGTAGCAGAGATCAGCAGCCACCTTTCTCTCTCCCTAACGTCATGCTGGTCTGCCCTAGCTGCCAGTAAATGCGGAAGACATTAATTTATGTATGATACTGAGACATTCTTGTTGCAACTTTTATAAACCTGATCGGGGAGGGGCTCCCAGGAGATCACCTTGCTTGGATTTCCTGCCCTGAAAGGCACAGGGCTGGTATAGACCTGTCCCCTGTGGCAGAGAACAGGATTTGGCAATTCTCTTGAGGATGATGTTGCGTAGCCAATTTTTGAATCAGCATATTATAAGGCCTCACAGGAGGTGAACACTGTGTCAGAAACACTATCCACCTCACAAAAGTCCTCCAGCCTCTCCCCCATTATGCACCTTGAAGAAATATACCTTTCCTTGTGCACCGGTTCTGCTGGATCCACTTCCCCACCTCTCCCATGGTCAGGGCCGTAAGGCAGGTTCAAGATGGGCAGATCCTGTGCTCCTGGGGACCAGGAATGGCAGGCTCACCTAATGCTGAAGGAGGACATTACAAAGAGGATGGAAAGAAGGACCCTTGTGAATGCGCACGCCTGCATGCATACTTTTGACTCAAAAAGCGATATGGTAGAAACAACAAGGAAGACTTCTAGAATAGCCAGGAACCACCACCGCAGTTCCCACTGAGAAAGTTTCTAAATTGTCTGGCAACCTAAGACAGTCCACAACAGGAAGGCACTAGACTGCTTGAGGGCTTTTTTTATGGTTTTATTACAGAAAAATAAATCTTTGTAGACAAAGTGCATAAGGAGAAACAACAAATTTCCCATGTAGAGTTGTAGAATATCAATGCTTCAGCAGCGTGATGGGCAGGGATTGCTTACAGTCAACCAGGGGCAGTTCAGACACTGCTAACAAGCCAATTAGAGAAACAGGCAAAATGACTCCCTTAATTTTGCTTGGCCTGCTGAGGTGCTGAGCTCTGGGACCTCTAGCTCCCCCTAACAGAATGCAATTTTATAGTTTTTGAAAACTAAAACAATGATGTGAGTGACTTATTTCTCTTCTGGTTGAGAAGAAGAAAATGTGGTTCAGACATGCCTCCTAGCAATATATTAGTATATCACCTACTTTAAAAAACTGCACATGGAGGGGAACAGGGCAGTTGCCAGCCTTATTTTAGGAGTAGGAACAGATTTATAGGACGATATACAGTTATTAGCACTGGTATTCCAGTGATCTAGTAACTCTGTCTCTACTCCCCCTTCTATTGCTTGTCTCACTTTCTTGGGTAAAAGATAACAGCTTAATAGGTCTAAACATCAGGAAAGATGAAAAAAAAGTTTTTTATTAAAATATTTTTAAATGCTTGAAAGTTTTGGGGAAGCGATGTTACCCACTGTCCCGATTCTGGCGGAGATGGGGTTAATTTTCCCCAGGATCTGGCAGGGATACAGGTATTCCATACCATGTGACTCCATGCCCAGGCTATACCGGGGGAGCTGGCCAGGGGAGGGGGCAAGAAGTCGACCCTGGGGAGCGGACTGGGGCATTCTGGGTCCGGTTGGTGAGTGGTGGTACAGTAATCCTGTTAGTACTTCCTCTATCAGTGTTGTTGTTTTCCTGTTCCCTTTACTATTCTGTTAAATTGCCTTTGTCTAAACCCAAGAGTTTTGCCTTTTTCTTCCAATTCTCCCCCATGGCTGTAGGGGGCTGAGAGAGCCCCATAGACTTATGTGTGTCTAGGTGCAGAAGCAGATCACTGACTACTTCCTCCTGGATTATGGGTGGGTTGTTCTGCTCTCCATCCTTATCTTCCAGCTCAGGAGGCTGAACCCCCTGGGGATAGCTGGTGTGACTATTGAAGATGGAGGCAAAGGCGGCATTAAGTATCTCAGCCTTCTCCTCGTCCTTGGTTGCGACTTTCCCCCCGGCATCCAGTAAGGGATGGAGATTCTCCCTGGCTCTCTTTTTGTTGATGTATTTATAAAAAATTTTTGTTGTCCTTAATGTTAGTGGCCAAGTTGAGCTTGCATGCTTCTGACCAGGTGTTGCTCCGGAGATTTCCCAATTCACAAGGTGTCAAGATTAAACTTGTTCTTTGCCTTTCAGCTGTGGTTTTGTGGTTGTTCCTGCGTCCTGCCTGCATCGGCTCACACATTTGGCATAGTCGGCAGGACTAGGAACGCCCGTGCCATGGCTGCTAAAAAAGTTGGGGACTGGGGAGGCCACTACAGTGACTCCCTTAAGCACTGGACCCCCATGGCTCATGTGTTGGTTACAGGATGCAATCCAGACAGGGTAGCAGTGACGAGAAGTATCAAAATGCAGTTTTTGAGAGGAGTGCCTGCCTCACTAAATCCCTTGATTATACCAGCAGTGACAAATGCTGTGGGTAATGTAGGTGCCCTAGGAAATACCTTGAGGGAAACTCAGTCTGTGATTTCAGGACCATCCGTGTGGGTGGTGAATAAAGGAAAGCCAGCAAAACAGAAAGGAGTTACAGCACGGGTGACAAGGAAACAAAAGCGGAATGATTTTGTACAAGCTGGTATCCCACAATCAGAAAGAGATGGGATCACAACATCAGAAATGTTTCCCCGATGGCAAAAGTTAGCATTTATGCCAAAAAGCCAACCGCCCCCAGCCCCGCCACCAACTCCGGGCCCCCCTCCGCCGGCAACAAAAGCAATATACTTTACAAGTATCGCCTCAGGGATACAAACACAGTCCCTCCATTTGCCACCTAATGATAGCAGCTGATTTAGCGGTATGGTCGGGTGCTGTTACTGTTTACCATTCTATTGATGATCTATTGATTATGGCAGAGTCACAACGAGAAAGTGAAGCAGCTGCCAAATTGCTGAAAGCGCATTTGCAGGACCGAGGCCGGGCAATTAATCCAAAGAAAATACAGGGCCCTAGTGCTACTGTACAATTTTGGGGAATAGTTTGGCATGGACAGATTAGAGAAATACCAAATCAGGTATAGCAGTCCAGAGACTTCCTGTACCAATCACAGTAAAACAGTTACAGTCCTTTTGGGGACTTTTAGGGTATTGGAGAGCTTTTATCCCACATTTGGTGATATTAATGTGCCTTCTGCAGAAATTAACTAGGAAGAAAGTTGTTTGGCAGGGGACCAAGCAACAACAAGAAGCCTTTGATGACTGCAAAAATGCTTTGATTGAGCATGCACAATTATACACTCCTAAGCGAGGATATCCGTTTGAATTAGTAACAATTCCAGGTGATATAGTCTCGGGGTTGTGGCAGATGACTGGGATGAAAAATCAGAAAGAACCTGTAGGATTTTGGTCCAAGGCATTACAAGGTTCCCCTATACATCATAACCCAACTTCTCCTCTTACTTTACATCCTTTGTTAATATCAGATTCTCGAGTTCTTGTATTTCAGGTGTCTTTGATGAATACCTGTGCCTTATCTAGAGGAGATAGCACTGGAATGGTGTTATTGGTGTTGCAAACCCAACATCGAATTGAAGTTCAATCTGAAAAAGCGGAAGCTATAGCTCTCCAATCTGTGTGGGCAATTACCCCACATCAGGTTATCAAACCCAGAGTAATATTAGCTGAAGGAGCTGGAGCAGCACATATGTATCACTGGAAGGAGATGACACTGCTGTTTTCCTCCCCTATCACAGGTTGGCTCATCATGCTTTGTAGTCTAGTACTGCAAGCACATGCCCTGAATACATCTCTGCAAAATCAGCATGTAAATACTTGGAGTTGGTTAGCCTCTACTGTAACTAACTCGTCTGCCTTTTATATGAAGGGAAGACTCTCAACTGCAGGTCTTTTGACAGCTTGTTTCAGTGGCACATCAACCCCAGCAGCTGTATTAATAGAATTATACTATGCTAGGTGACTGATATTAATGTCTCCCATTGCTATCTTTTCTGAGTAGGTAACGGCTGTATGCCAATGAATATTACAATATCGACTGACAGTGGGCTATTTCCTCCCTCGTCACCAGAAACACTGCTTTGACTTTGAAAGAATGTGTTGCTTCAATGTAACTGATGAAACAGCCAGCATAGAGCACAACATTCAGCATTCTCCAGGACTGAATGCATCAAATCAAACAACCTACTGGTGGTGCCTGGCTGGCTGAGTGGTTTAATTTCCTGACAGGAGGAACAGGACACCTGATTCAAAGCATTATTGTAGAGATATGTTTATTCCTTTTTCTGTATATGTTTATTGCATGCCTCTGTAAATTACTCTGTACTACACCCCGCAAGCCTAAATGAACATCTCCAGCTTTATCAACCCCAGCAGAAGCAGTCTCTTGAGTGAGGGGATGGAATGTGGGAAAGTAATGGAAGATCGGCGAGGAGGACTGTAAACACACTCAAGTGACTCGCACCTGGGGTGCTGGGAAACACATATATCACACTAATTGTTGTTCAGTCTTACGTGCTTGCTAGTAGAACATCTGCACTTAGATAAAGCCGGCCTGTGATGGACTCAAGGACACCTTATCTAGCCACTTGAGAATCCTGCCTTGTTGTTGAAGAAGATCAAAGCACAGTGGGAAAACTATGCCTGCTCGACCCCTTGAAATACTGGCAAGAGCAGGGAGTCTGTGTGCTCTTGCCCTCTCACTCTCTTGCTAACGAGGCCTCTCTTCCTAATAAGAACTCTCTCTTGCTCTGCGGTGCCTGCTTGCATGCCTCTGCCTGGGTGCTGCTTCAGAGATTTCCTGATCCATGAGGTTTCAAGATTAAATTTGTTCTTTGCCTTTCATCTATGGTTTTGTGGTTGTTCCTCCGTCCTGCCTGCAAAATATCACAGTCTGTGATATTTTTTATTTGTATCACCCACGGATATGGATAGATGGCACACAAAAACTTCTCAAAGTCAGGCTTGTACCATAACACATCAAAATGAAGCTGTGGAATTATGTACAGCAACAGCTCCACCATCAAAACAAGATGACAAATGAGACAGAGGCCAGGACTGTAGTCTCCTTTTTCCAGATTTCTGTCCTTTCTACACAACTCAGGGTAGAACACAGTTTCGTAACTCAGTGTTTTTCTAGATGAAGTGTATTACATAAATGGAAGATTCTCTCCCTTTATAAACCACACCTTGGAAGATGACAATCTGCATGAGAGAAGCAGGCAACTTCTGTCAAACAGGAAGTAGGAAGATGGGAAATTTTGGTCAAGACCAGTATAGCAAACCACGGATTTATTAAAAGTACCAGAAAAGCTTCAGCACTAACAAGACCTTTTTGAAGTCTTCTCCAAAACTCTCATCCTCCTTTGTGGTACTCAAGTCTATCTGAATGAAGAAAAGGTAAATAAGTTCTGCCAAGACTCATATTAGAGCGAAACTCAATCCATTCTCTTCAAAAGAGGATTCTGGTAAATCATAATGGTGAGCAACCTACCAGTACAACAGTGGTAAAGTATGTTAAAATAAAGCGATCAGTTCTCCCTAGACATGCACACAACACCTTGAAGAAAATTAGTTTTGTGGGTCGTGAAAGCTCCTTGCAAAAAAGCTTTGTGAAACCTTCCTCTTCCATAACAAGTAAAAGGTATTTTTTCTGTTTGTTTCAGGTAATTTGGAGCTTATCTTCAAAGTTAGAGTACAAAGCTTCCATGAGGATTTGGCAAGTGTCCTGGGTTGAGCGACACAGGACTAATTTTTCTAATGCTGGGGAAAACTCCACTTTTGGAAGACTCTGGTGTCTGAATTCGTGAAAATATTTACTTTACAGCCAGCTAGGCTATGTGGGTTTCAAGGTCTCAGTGTTTTCGAGCCTTGCCAGGTGCAGGGATGAGGAGGAGCAAGGCCTGGGCACTTGACCCAGGCTGGACAACAGGATTATTTCATGCCATGAACGTCACATTCAGTATAAATTAGCAAGTTTGCTGCGTAGTTTCTCTCTCCCTTGATGGCGGTGGTCCAGAGAACTCCTTGACCCAGTGCCAGACCCCTGAGGCCTTCCCTTCCTCCCGAAACCATTGCACTCGCAGTGTCCGACATTTGTAGTCCACTGCTGGGAGTGCACAGCTTCCTACTGATAGAATGGGCTGAGTATAATTCTTGTATATTTTATATTGGTATCGGGATTAATACTGGTTCTTTAGTATTATTGTTAATTATTTAGTCTTATCCTATTAAATCTATTTATATTTCAACCCTCATGTTCCCGATTCCCCTTTCCGGGTGGGGAAGGGTCATCAGGTGATAGAATAATTGCCTAAACGACAATAAATTGTTATGGGTTTTCTCAATCCATAACAGCAAGGTAAGAGAAAAACAGAAGGTTAAAAAAAAAAGACAGAAAAGAGAAAAAGCTTTGAACTCATTGTCAATATTGTAAAAGCACATTTCAATCTCAAATCAAGATTTGGTGTATTAGGCATTGTATAAAAAGAACAAAAGCCGTTTCTATGCCAACGGCTCTCACATGGAAAAAGGAGTAAAAACTCTCTAAACAAGTAACGCAAATAACACACAATACAACAAAACAGATTTTAAAGTGACATATGAAGGCCTCTATGAGGCAGCAGGCTTGTGGATGCTTATGAAAAGATGCTTCTACATAAAGATGCTGCATAATGGGGGCTATTTGTGAAATTTCTCTGCATATCACTTAACAGCATCATTTGCAAAGTGGAGGTACGTACCAGCCTCCTAAAAGCAAGTACTGATATACAGAGAAATGGATAGGGACAAGTCCAGGAGGGGCCCTAAAAATTAATGCTAGTTATTAGTGTCATGCTGAAGGATTCGATGGGCAATGATGCTGTCAAAGCAATGACAATTGAGTGATCTGTCTTCACATCAGTTTTGACCATACATGTGAGGCACACGGCATTTACTCAGCATGCAGAAGGCACAGAGAAGGACACCTTAGCCTAGATAAAGAAAAAGATTTAACTACATGATAATACAACAGTGATTCAGAAGCATCCAAAAGTTTTAGATAATGCCCGTTAAGCGGGAAGATGCCAAACCCTAGTCACTTACGGAGTTGCCCAAGTCAAATACTAGCCAAGAGACTTAACAGTATTCAAATAGCTTATAGTCACTGTACTATACAAATCACATTAGAAAAGCGTTACCTGTTGTCACAGGAGCAAACCAGACAATTCAAAGCAGAGCCAAAGACAACACCAACTGACAAAGCTACTCCTACTACTCAAATACATTTTTAACTTTTACTATCAAAACCAGAAAGTGATTTTTACCTTGCTAACATGAGCAGACACAGCAAAAACGTCTCTAAAATTAATTTTACAAGTCTTGTTTGTATGAGATATGACTAGAACAATGAAACTGAATAGAACAACATAACTTCTAGTGTGTTTGGCTAGTAACATACAGATTAGGGGCTACTCAAAGCTACACTTTCTCTATCTCTCCCTCTCTATATATGTACACATACACACAGAGAAATAAATATAGTCTGTTTTACATACATGGGCAAGCAATCTCAGTGGAAAAGTAATTTTTGCCAGCAAGCCAGCATGTAAGTGGGCAAAAAGAGTTAGAGATCGCAAAAATAATAGTACTCTCAAACTGTTTAAAAGTGTTCAATCTAAAGATTTTCTGCCATTTTTCTAACTATGTGCACTCTTAAAAGCAAGAAAAATTTGCCTTTGCTGACCTGCTGCCCTGTCAGATCTCCTGTGCTTCTAACAGGATCCATGGAAACAGAAGCAACAGCTACAGGCACCTTTAGCTCAGTTTCACTTTTTGGATATTTTGGCAAATACCTTATTTTCAGATTTCCTTTTGTAGACACTCCTGTACGTGAAAGACAAGCAGAATGCACAGATTATAAAGTCAAAAGGGACCCTTCTCTTGCCTCCTACAACAGGACTTCCACAAGTGCATCCTTGCCTTAGCAGCTCTTTTTGAAAAGAATGAGCATTTTAGGTATATGTTTGCAGTTCCCCCCAGCCTCTCACTCCATACAAAATTTTATTAAGATGAACATATCAGCAGAAAAAGAGGTGCACGGCACTGAACTACACCCAGCCACACGAACATCAAAGTAAATTCTGAAATGCACACGTTGTCTTCTGACTGAGGTTCAATGCAAAAACCTGTGCTTGTTTAAGATGAAAAAGCATAAAATTGAGCTTCTGCTTTGACACTCAAAGACAACTAGGAACCAAGCAGCAGTAATGCTGTTAAAAGTACCACTCATATGATAAAAATGTAACTTTTTTTTCTGTTATACAGCTAACCTACTGATTGCTCAGACTAGTTGTTCCTTTCAGGACCAGGCATATAAGGTAACACTGCAGTGCACACTCCACATATTATCTGTAAAAAGCTTCCTGCCATAATTAGAATTATTTCACCCCTACCAATGGTAACAACATTAAAGCACTGAAAATCCTGGTGCTGCAATTATAAAGTGCCAACACTAACACTTCAAGGCCAGATGAAAGCCAATAGCTTCTTGGTACTGCCTCAAGGTTTGAGTTTTGACTGTTCAGAAGCGCAAAAATTTTTGAACAAAAAATATTGAGTTTATACTAGCAGACAGATTACATCTATTTGGGTAATGAATTTCAGAAGTATGCCAGCAATTCAAATAAAAGAACTAAATTATAAGCTTTAACATCTCCATGCTCGTACACAAGGGAAAACAATGCTTCTGAAATTCTCTTCAACAGAAGTGGAAGAATACATCCCAGAGTGAATCCATTTCCATCATTTAGGATCACTGCTTTCTTTCCCGGGCACAGAGTATAACGATCTGACATCACCTGGCTTGAACTATGCTAACTACAAAACACATGCAGAGATTTTTAATAGAGCTGTTTGGCCGCTAGTTTTGAAGGGTAACCATACTACTCCAAACCTAGAGAGTAGGATTCCTCAAAATTTGTAACTGCTGGACATACACAATTTCACTAGAGTTAATCATCCCCAGATATGTTTTCAGGACCTGGTATCACTGTAAAAGCTGTGTTTGAAAACAATTAGAAAATTCTGAAGGGGGACTAAGAACACCTATCTTTTCCCCAGGGACGTACGCAAGCATGCACTCAGTAAATCAAGGTCAAGAGAACTAATAATTTTTTATTTATTTATTTATTTTTCTTTACACAATGAATCTTCTTTTTAATTGTTCTCTTAAAAATTTACAGAAGACCTGAACATCTCCAATGCTTCAACATTCTTTGGAGACCACATTAAAAATTCAGCTTACCTTATAGATTGGATAAAACTATGCTGCACCTACAATAGAAACAACTCCCCTGAAACTGTTCATCTTAAACCGTGTGCTTATCTAAGCAGCAGAGCATAAATCCTCTGCTATAATCCTGTATGCCCCATTAAAAGTTGTGATGACTCTGTACCTTACACACTTACGTGCACAAACCACATACCTGAAAAGACATTGCAAAGTTTAGCATTCACAGGAAAAACCTTTGTTTATAGCTATTAGGAGGTCATACCTGAAACAGATACCATTGTCTGTTCTTCATCAGAAACTGCATGTGGCTTTTTTAAAGGTAACAAACAAAAAGATAACAAGCTTGGCCCTTTAAACAGAACTACAAAAATAAGTATTTTGGCTCTTAATTTTAAAAGACTGTTGATAAGAAAACAAACTGGCAACACTTTGGGAGCACCAAAAGCAAGAAAAAACACAAACAATGCAGAGTACTAAAACAAAATGCATTACTCCTCCTTGTCCTGGTTCCGGCGGGGACAGGGTTAATTCTCCCCAGGACACAGGTATTCCATGCCGTGTGAGCCATGCCCACCCTGAGCTGCCTGGGGAGGGGGCAGGAAGTCGCCCTGAGTTTTGCCTTTTTCTTCTGATTCTTCCTGTATTGGGAAAGCCCGAGCGAGCGGCACGTGGTTCTTTGTTGCCGTCTGAGGCCAAACCACGACAGTCCTTTGGCGCCCAATGTGGGGCTCGAAGGGTTGAGATAACGCCAGAATCCAACTAGAGCTTGTAAAAACAAATCTGTTGTATGCATTTATTGTATTAGGCAAATAGTCACTGGTCACCATGTTGCTTGGTTTGTTCTCATGGCTGTGTTATGTGAATTCCTATATGGCTTATGTACTCCCCGCGATGATGTTTGTTACTTCTGGGAGAGGGATCAGGATTATCATTCTGCTGTCCTGTGCAATATTGGTTTATGATATGATAACATCACTTGTTAGTTACTTTGGGGCGTTTATGTGGTATTGCTGTCCTGTCCATACCTTGGGCACCGTCTCCCAGAATTTATTAATAATTACACCCAGTCTGTGGGGGAAACAGGGGGGGACACTTTCCCCAGCTCTTTTGCCTCCCTTTTCTCCTTCGGGTCAGGTATGACAGCTTTTGAGAATTTTGAATATCCTTGGGATGCTCAAACCAGCCTGGTCCTAGTGTTATGTCTCCTGAATATGTTCCAGGTCCTGTTTAGAGTCAAACGACTATTTAAGACTACCACCCAGAGATCTGCTCTGAGGCTGGATAGTCAGGGGTGGCATGGCATGTGGGAGAACATGGGCAGGTACCTAGAGAACTTCTCACCTCCAATGCTCTGGGAATTCACCCCTGAACAATTACAGGACCCTGATAAAGTGGTAGAATATCTGAAGGGAAAATGCTGTGGCTATTCCAGAGAGGCACAACTCACCGCACTGTGCTGGGCCCTGGCCAGTATCTACCAGGCACTGCTCAGTGTTACACAACACCCTCAGGGGGAAGAGATGGAAACCAGACTGACAGCCACTGCGGCTACTCACACCATGGTGGCAGCCACTGCAGCTGAACCAGGGAACCAACCCGTGCCAGTATCAGTTGCCCCCATACAGAAGAAGTACACGAAGAAATCAGTTCGCTCAGTAAGAGATGATGATGAACCAGGGCCATCACGAGAGCAGAAGGAAGAGGCAGAACCAGAGATAATTACTCGATCCTTATCCTTGAGTGAGCTGCGGGATATGCGAAAAGATTTTAGCCGACTTTCAGGCAAGCACATTGTCACCTGGCTGCTCCGGTGCTGGGATAACGGGGCCAGTAGCCTGGAATTAGAGGGAAGGGAGGCCAGGCAGCTGGGATGCCTGTCTAGGGAAGGCGGCATTGACAAGGCAATTGGGAAGAAGACCCAAGCCCTCAGCCTCCGGAAACGACTCCTGTCAGGTGTGAGGGAGAGGTACCCCTTCAGTGAAGATGTTGTATGTCACCCAAGCAAGTGGACCACCATGGAAAGAGGTATCCAGTACCTGAGAGAATTAGCCGTGTGGGAGATGATTTATTATGACTTGGACAATGCAGACTTACCCACAGACCCTGATGAGGTGCAGTGCACAAGGCCCATGTGGCGGAAGTTTGTACGGAGTGCACCATCGTCAAATGCCAACTCACTGGCAGTAATGGAATGGAAAGGTGAAGAGGGACCAACGGTGGATGAGGTGGCTGGCCGGCTCCGGCGATATGAAGAAAGTCTCTCTTCCCCCCTTGTCTCAGCTGTGGAGAAACTGTCCCAGAAGGTCCAGCAACTTGAAGAGAATATGTCCTACTCCCCACCTGCACGGGCCAGCATCTCAGCTGTTAGGAGCAGGCATTTCCCCACTCGAGAGAGAGAGTACAGAGGGTACACACCACGAGGCACCCTGTGGTTCTACCTGCGTGACCAGGGAGAGGACATGAGGAAGTGGAATGGGCAACCTACTTCGACCCTGCGGACACGGGTACAGGAGTTGCAAGGAAGGACAACCACAAAAGGGGATCCCTCCAGGAAAAGTGCCGCCCCAGTTTCCAGTGGGCAGTTCCCCAGACAAAGCAGAAGGCCTGATCTTGCTTCTGATCCCCTTGAAGGAACTTCCAAGTCATTTCTGCAAGAAGCGAGTAATGGATACTATGACCAGGATTAGGGGGGCCCTGCCTCCAGCCAGGTGGAGGAAAGGGACAAGCGGGTTTATTGGATGGTGTGGATTCGATGGCCTGGCACATCAGACCCACAGGAGTATAAGGCTCTAGTGGACACGGGTGCACAGTGTACCTTAATGCCATCCAGCTATAGAGGGGCAGAACCCATTTGTATTTCTGGGGTGACGGGGGGATCCCAAGAGTTGACTGTACTGGAGGCGGAAGTGAGCCTAACTGGGAATGAGTGGCAAAAGCATCCCATTGTGACTGGCCCAGAGGCTCCATGCATCCTTGGTATAGATTACCTCAGGAGAGGGTATTTCAAGGACCCAAAAGGGTACCGGTGGGCCTTTGGCATAGCTGCCTTGGAGACGGAGGAAGTTAAACAGTTGTCTGCCTTGCCTGGTCTCTCGGAGGACCCTTCTGTTGTGGGGTTGTTGAGGGTCGAAGAACAACAGGTGCCAATTGCTACCACAACGGTGCATCGGCGGCAATATCGCACTAACCGAGACTCTCTGATTCCCATCCATAAGCTGATTCGTCAACTAGAGGTTCAAGGAGTGATTAGCAAGACTCGCTCACCCTGTAATAGTCCCATACGGACGGTGCAAAAATCTAATGGAGAGTGGAGGCTAACTGTAGACTATTGTGGCCTGAATGAAGTCATGCCACCGCTGAGCGCTGCTGTGCCAGACATGCTAGAACTGCAGTACGAACTGGAGTCCAAGGCAGCCAAGTGGTATGCCACAATTGATATAGCGAATGCATTCTTCTCAATCCCTTTGGCAGCAGAGTGCAGGCCACAGTTTGCTTTCACCTGGAGGGGCGTCCAGTACACCTGGAATCGACTGCCCCAGGGGTGGAAACACAGCCCCACCATTTGCCATGGACTGGTCCAGACTGCACTGGAACAGGGTGAAGCTCCAGAACATCTGCAATAATACATTGATGACATCATTGTGTGGGGAAACACAGCAGAAGAAGTTTTTGAGGAGGAGAGTAAAATAGTCCGAATCCTTCTGAAAGCTGGTTTTGCCATAAAACAAAGTAAGGTCAAGGGACCTGCGCAGGAGATCCAGTTTTTAGGAATAAAATGGCAAGATGGACGCCATCAGATCCCAATGGATGTGATCAACAAAATAGCAGCTATGTCTCCACGAACTAGTAAAAAGGAAACACAAGCTTTCTTAGGCATTGTGGGGTTTTGGAGGATGCATATCCCAGATTACAGTCTAATTGTAAGCCCTCTGTGTCAAGGAACCCAGAAGAAGAACGACTTTAAATGGGGTCCTGAGCAACGACAACCTTCTGAACAAATCAAAGAGGAAATAGTCCATGCAGTGGCCCTGGGGCCAGTCCGGGCAGGACAAGATGTTAAAAATGTGCTGTACACCGCAGCCGGGGAGAACAGCCCTACCTGGAGCCTCTGGCAGAAAGCACCAGGGGAGACCCGAGGTCGACCCTTAGGGTTTTGGAGTCGGGGATACAGAGGATCCAAAGCCCACTATACTCCAACAGAAAGAGAGATATTGGCAGCATATGAAGGGGTTCGAGCTGCTTTGGAAGTGGTTGGTACAGAAGCACAGCTCCTCTTAGCACCTCGACTGCTGGTACTGGGCTGGATGTTCAAAGGGAGCGTCCCCACCACGCATCATGCAACTGATGCTACATGGAGTAAGTGGATTGCACTGATCACGCAGCGAACTCGAATGGGAAACCCCAGTCGCCCAGGAATTCTGGAAGTGATCATGGACTGGCCAGAAGGCAAGGATTTTGGAATGTCACCAGAGGAGGAGGTGACGCGTGCAGAAGAGGCCCCACCATATAATAAACTGCCAGGAAATGAGAAGAAATATGCCCTGTTCACTGATGGGTCCTGCTGTATTGTGGGAAAGCATCGAAAGTGGAAGGCTGCTGTGTGGAGTCCTACACGACAAGTTGCAGAAGCCAGTGAGGGACAGGGTGAATCGAGCCAGTTTGCAGAGGTGAAAGCCATCCAGCTGGCTTTGGACATTGCTGAGCGAGAAAAATGGCCAGTCCTTTATCTCTACACTGACTCATGGATGGTGGGAAATGCTCTGTGGGGGTGGCTACAGCAGTGGAAGCAGGGCAACTGGCAGCACAGAGGCAAACCCATCTGGGCTGCTGAAATGTGGCAAGATATTGCTGCCCGGATAGAGAATCTGGTTGTGAAAGCATGCCATGTAGATGCCCATGTAGGGAAGAATCGGGCCACGGAGGAACATGAGAAGAACCAGCAGGTGGATCGGGCTGCTAGGATTGAAGTGGCTCAGGTGGATCTGGACTGGCAACATAAGGGTGAACTATTCATAGCTCGGTGGGCCCATGACTCCTCAGGCCATCAAGGAAGAGATGCGACATATAGATGGGCTCGTGACCGAGGGGTGGACTTGACCATGGACACTATTGCACAGGTCATCCATGAATGTGAGACATGCGCTGCGATCAAACAAGCCAAGCGTGTGAAGCCTCTTTGGTATGGAGGGTGATGGCTGAAATACAAATATGGGGAGGCCTGGCAGATTGATTATATCACACTGCCACAAACCCGTCAAGGCAAGCGCTATGTGCTCACAACGGTGGAAGCAACCACCGGATGGCTGGAAACATACCCTGTGCCCCATGCCACTGCCCGGAACACTATCCTGGGCCTTGAAAAGCAAGCCCTGTGGCGACATGGTACCCCAGAGAGAATTGAGTCGGACAACGGGACTCATTTCCGAAACAGCCTCATAGACACCTGGGCCAAAGAGCATGGTATCGAGTGGGTGTATCACATCCCCTATCACGCACCAGCCTCTGGGAAGATAGAACGATACAATGGACTGTTAAAAACTACACTGAGAGCAATGGGTGGTGGGACTTTAAAACATTGGGATGCACATTTAGCAAAGGCTACCTGGCTAGTTAACACCAGGGGATCTACCAATCGGGCTGGCTCTGCCCAATCAGAACTTCCATGTAGTATAGAAGGGGATAAAGCCCCCGTAGTGCACATGAAGGATATGTCAGGGAAGACAGTCTGGGTTAGTCCTGCCTCAGGCAAAGGCAAACCCATCTGTGGGATTGCTTTTGCCCAAGGACCTGGGTGCACTTGGTGGGTGATGCGGAAGGATGGGGAAGTCTGATGTGTACCTCATGGGGACCTGATTTTGGGCGAGAATAGCCAATGAATCAAATTGTGTGTTGTTGATTGCTAAGTAACCCTGTCACTGTATGTCCTCATTACTGTAATAGCTATTGATTGTACTACAGTAAGAATCACCCAAACTAATGACAGATGGACTTTGATGAAAAACAGAGTGAAGTGCAGCAGTGATGGGATCAGGACTGACCTCAGCAGCTGGCGCCCAGCAACTTCCTCAAGATCTATGTCTTCAGCCCATGGACTGTGGGCATGAGCCACACCATGTGCACCAGTCACAAGCTCCGAAAAATACAGCATGCAACAGGCCAGCACCACCCAGCATCTCACCTGCCCTGAGAGACTGTTCTAACAGATGGAGCCCAAAGCCATGGATTAAATGAACTCGCCAGACACTTTGGAGGGATGGCCCATAAACTAAGGGCGTTGTATCTGCATGAATATATATGTGTGTATATATATATATATATGTCTGTGTGTGTATATATATATTTATGAATGACAGGGGAAAGTGGTGGCAATTCATTGGAACCTGTAAGATCTGGGCATGGCATAGATGGTATGGAATAAGGGGTGGATAATGTCCTGGTTCCGGCGGGGACAGGGTTAATTCTCCCCAGGCTCCGGCAGGGACACAGGTATTCCATCCCACTCGAGCCATGGCCACCCTGAGCTGCCGGGGGAGGGGGCAGGAAGTCACCGCTTGGGGAAGGCGGGGCATCCTGGGCCCGGGTGGGGAGCAGCGGTTCCCTAATCATGTTTGTATATTCCTCTGTCCGTGTTATTGTTGTTGTTTTCTTGTTCCCTTTGCTGTTCTATTAAACTGCCTTTGTCTCAACCCAAGAGTCTTGCCTTTTCTTCTGATTCTTCCTGTATTGGGAAGGCCCGAGCGAGCGGCACGTGGTTCTTTGTTGCTGTCTGAGGCTAAACCAGGACACTCTTTTAGTGTGCGTTAACTTTCAACCTGTAAAGATTATCTTAGAGGTCACCTTCACAAAAAATCCCAGAGACCAGCCCCTGTTGCAAGTGCAATTACTAAGATAATGAAGTAATATTTATTTAACTAGAGCAGGTTATCATTATCTTGATATGTAGGGAAGACAAATTCTGAAATAGTGTAGACTCGTACTGCTATAAAATATCACATTTTGTACAATATATTCTAAGAAACACAGGATAAACGTTTTGCATTTATCCTTATTTAAAAGTTAGTTGGTTAGTGTCATCTGATCATCACGTGATAAGTAACAGATTAAAGCTTGAGGACTGATTTTCTTTAAGATCAAGATTTGTTCTGAAGCAGGTTTTTAAAAAAAAAAAAAAAAAAGCAAGCACTATTTCAAGAACTTTTAAGTAGCCCAGGGCTTTAACTATTCAATTACTTGACTGCAGAAAACATTTAAAAATCACAAAGGACCAGGCACCAAATTAATTATTTGTGCTATGTTAGCAGTCACTGAACTTGAATCATTGCCTCCTCGAAGTCACTAAAAATAGGACTCAACACAGTTCAGGGAAGGGTGTAAGCTATAGTATCTTCTTTAAAGCAACAGTTTCATTTAGCTGAATGTAAAGATTTTTATACCCACATAAGTAACTAACATACTAAAGTGAAAAACAAAAGCATAGGGCACAAAATTCTGCTCTACTATCTTTTGTTTATACCTCTTTACTTTCCTCAGCCTTCTAAGGTTATCTAATTAATTAAATTACCTAATTTCTGTACTGCTTACTGATAAATGCATTTAAGGTTTTGCAGTTGTCTTCTTACAACAAAGTCAAATTGAAAAATATTTCAATTAACCTATACAAACTATTTCTCAAAACTCTTGCTTTAACTAAAATTTGAGTTTGATAGTACCACCTCAAAAACTTAATTTAATAGATTACCACACAGTGGAGAAAATTAGCAACAACCTAGCAGCTTTCCCCTGTGGACAGCAACTTCAAATTCAGTCAATACCCACTATCCATCACACAACTGGAACTTGGCACACTGGAAGGGCTTGATCACAGGCTCACTTATGATCTTGTTGATCCACTTTATCACTTGTAAACAATTATCACTCATCAGTCTTACACCAGTTTGAGAATACGTTCAGTTAGTACTGCTGTCGAAGTCATCTCTCTCTGCAAATGCTGAAAGCACTTTTGTTCTCACCTGTAAGCCACTGCTGGGCTCAAGAGACCATATTTAGTCATGGGAGACAATGTGTTACCCCAACAGTTAATTGATAAAAATACACTGTCATTGTAACTGCATCAACACTTCCACAACTGAACAAAGTAGTGAGTGTGGCAACAAATTTTACAGGTGACTACTAACCTTCACCCTATCCCATCACAGAGAAAGTCATAGACGATTTTCATAGAATCATAGAATTGTTAGGGTTAGAAGGGACCTTAAAGATCATCTAGTTCCAACCCGCCTGCCCTGGGCAGGGACAATTTTCTACACAAATGGTAAATCTCCCAAGATTTGTAACGATGTGCCCCCTAAACAGTTCATTGGATGGTTGTCCCATTTCATTTATGCATCGGCTCCAGCCTTCTCCGCACCAAAACCCCAACGCGGGCGACCCCATCACCTGCCGTGATAAGCAGAGCCCGCACCGCCTCCCCACAGTCTTCCCCACCAGCACCCTCCCCTGCCACGCTCCCCTCCACACCGCCGCCCGGCCCGGCCCGGCCCGGCCCGGCCCCACCCCGCCCCGCCCCGCCCCGCAGAAAGGCCACCCGTCTAAGCCCCCCCGCCACAGCACAGCCCCGCCCCAGAGCAGAGGCTTCGCCACGACCCCCCCGAGCTGCCCCCACCCTATGGAAGGATACTATCCCGATTCCCGTAAACATCTCCACCCAAACCAGCAGCCACCTCCACCGTTTTAGAGTGCCCCCCAACATCCCCCCCAGCGCTCGCCGCCTATTGGCTGCCCGCGCTGGCTTCACCCTGCCGCTGCCGGGGGCCGCTGGACCCTGCCGGCACACGGAAGAGAGGGGCATGCTGGGAGGCGTAGTCCTACGAGCACAGGCTGACGAGGGGACTGCACTCCCGGGGAACTGCCACTCCCGTCAGGCCGCCTCACGCTTCTCGCTCGCCATAGGCTGACCGAGGTATCGGCCGGGAGAACTACTACTCCCAGCACACCTCGCGGCGCAGCCGCGGCTACAGGGTGGGAGGAAGGACAACAGGAGTTATTCCCCCCTCCCCCGCGCACACACGTACATGCTCCCATCGGTTTCTTCTGTGTGCTGGGGTGTTGACAGTGAGGGGAGCTGGGCAGGGGTTTGCGGAGGATGGAGGAGAAGAAACCTTCCACCAGCATTAAGCCCTACTTGAACAGGCTCACCCTGGGGGTCGCACGGATACTGGGTGAGTGGTGGTGTGGGAGAGCCCCTT